>NW_027314823.1:0-250382 GCF_023375885.2 Dermacentor andersoni
CACACGCGAGACAGATGTGCTAAAAAGAGCAGCATCGGCATGCTTAGCACGTCGTTTGGTAGAAATCCACGTGCGCGTTCTGCCAAAAGCACCATTTGCATGCACATCTTGTGGTTTTGCAGAAAACTTCATGCGCGTCTACCAAAAGATGCATGTGCATGCTTAAAACGCGTTTTCGCACAAATGCGTGCGCGGGTGCTAAAAAGAGCAGCATCGGCATGCTTAGCACGTCGTTTGGAAGAAATCCACGTGCGCGTTCTGCCAAAAGCACCATTTGCATGCACATCTTGTGGTTTTGCAGAAAACTTCATCCGCGTCTACCAAAAGATGCATGTGCATGCTTAAAACGCGTTTTCGCACAAATCCGTGCGCGGGTGCTAAAAAGAGCAGCATCGGCATGCTTAGCACGTCGTTTGGTAGAAATCCACGTGCGCGTTCTGCCAAAAGCACCATTTGCATGCACATATTGTGGTTTTGCAGAAAACTTCATCGGCGTCTACCAAAAGATGCATGTGCATGCTTAAAACGCGTTTTTGCACAAATCCGTGCGCGGGTGCTAAAAAGAGCAGCATCGGCATGCTTAGCACGTCGTTTGGTAGAAATCCACGTGCGCGTTCTGCCAAAAGCACCATTTGCATGCGCATCTTGTGGTTTTGCAGAAAACTTCATCCGCGTCTACCAAAAGATGCATGTGCATGCTTAAAACGCGTTTTCGCACAAATCCGTGCGCGGGTGCTAAAAAGAGCAGCATCGGCATGCTTAGCACGTCGTTTGGTAGAAATCCACGTGCGCGTTCTGCCAAAAGCACCATTTGCATGCACATCTTGTGGTTTTGCAGAAAACTTCATCCGCGTCTACCAAAAGATGCATGTGCATGCTTAAAACGCGTTTTCGCACAAATGCGTGCGCGGGTGCTAAAAAGAGCAGCATCGGCATGCTTAGCACGTCGTTTGGTAGAAATCCACGTGCGCGTTCTGCCAAAAGCACCATTTGCATGCACATTTTGTGGTTTTGCAGAAAACTTCATCCGCGTCTACCAAAAGATGCATGTGCATGCTTAAAACGCGTTTTCGCACAAATGCGTGCGCGGGTGCTAAAAAGAGCAGCATCGGCATGCTTAGCACGTCGTTTGGTAGAAATCCACGTGCGCGTTCTGCCAAAAGCACCATTTGCATGCACATCTTGTGGTTTTGCAGAAAACTTCATCCGCGTCTACCAAAAGATGCATGTGCATGCTTAAAACGCGGTTTCGCACAAATCCGTGCGCGGGTGCTAAAAAGAGCAGCATCGGCATGCTTAGCACGTCGTTTGGTAGAAATCCACGTGCGCGTTCTGCCAAAAGCACCATTTGCATGCACATATTGTGGTTTTGCAGAAAACTTCATCCGCGTCTACCAAAAGATGCATGTGCATGCTTAAAACGCGTTTTCGCACAAATCCGTGCGCAGGTGCTAAAAAGAGCACCATCGGCATGCTTAGCACGTCGTTTTGTAGAAATCCACGTGCGCGTTCTGCCAAAAGCACCATTTGCATGCACATCTTGTGGTTTTGCAGAAAACTTCATCCGCGTCTACCAAAAGATGCATGTGCATGCTTAAAACGCGTTTTCGCACAAATCCGTGCGCGGGTGCTAAAAAGAGCAGCATCGGCATACTTAGCACGTCGTTTGGTAGAAATCCACGTGCGCGTTCTGCCAAAAGCACCATTTGCATGCACATCTTGTGGTTTTGCAGAAAACTTCATCCGCGTCTACCAAAAGATGCATGTGCATGCTTAAAACGCGTTTTCGCACAAATGCGTGCGCGGGTGCTAAAAAGAGCAGCATCGGCATGCTTAGCACGTCGTTTGGTAGAAATCCACGTGCGCGTTCTGCCAAAAGCACCATTTGCATGCACATCTTGTGGTTTTGCAGAAAACTTCATCCGCGTCTACCAAAAGATGCATGTGCATGCTTAAAACGCGTTTTTCGCACAAATCCGTGCGCGGGTGCTAAAAGAGCAGCATCGGCATGCTTAGCACGTCGTTTGGTAGAAATCCACGTGCGCGTTCTGCCAAAAGCACCATTTGCATGCACATCTTGTGGTTTTTGCAGAAAACTTCATCCGCGTCTACCAAAAGATGCATGTGCATGCTTAAAACGCGTTTTCGCACAAATGCGTGCGCGGGTGCTAAAAAGAGCAGCATCGGCATGCTTAGCACGTCGTTTGGTAGAAATCCACGTGCGCGTTCTGCCAAAAGCACCATTTGCATGCACATCTTGTGGTTTTGCAGAAAACTTCATCCGCGTCTACCAAAAGATGCATGTGCATGCTTAAAACGCGTTTTCGCACAAATCCGTGCGCGGGTGCTAAAAAGAGCAGCATCGGCATGCTTAGCACGTCGTTTGGTAGAAATCCACGTGCGCGTTCTGCAAAAAGCACCATTTGCATGCACATCTTGTGGTTTTGCAGAAAACTTCATCCGCGTCTACCAAAAGATGCATGTGCATGCTTAAAACGCGTTTTCGCACAAATGCGTGCGCGGGTGCTAAAAAGAGCAGCATCGGCATGCTTAGCACGTCGTTTGGTAGAAATCCACGTGCGCGTTCTGCCAAAAGCACCATTTGCATGCACATCTTGTGGTTTGCAGAAAACTTCATCCGCGTCTACCAAAAGATGCATGTGCATGCTTAAAACGCGTTTTCGCACAAATGCGTGCGCGGGTGCTAAAAAGAGCAGCATCGGCATGCTTAGCACGTCGTTTGGGTAGAAATCCACGTGCGCGTTCTGCCAAAAGCACCATTTGCATGCACATCTTGTGGTTTTGCAGAAAACTTCATCCGCGTCTACCAAAAGATGCATGTGCATGCTTAAATCGCGTTTTCGCACAAATGCGTGCGCGGGTGCTAAAAAGAGCAGCATCGGCATGCTTAGCACGTCGTTTGGAAGAAATCCACGTGCGCGTTCTGCCAAAAGCACCATTTGCATGCACATCTTGTGGTTTTGCAGAAAACTTCATCCGCGTCTACCAAAAGATGCATGTGCATGCTTAAAACGCGTTTTCGCACAAATCCGTGCGCGGGGTGCTAAAAAGAGCAGCATCGGCATGCTTAGCACGTCGTTTGGTAGAAATCCACGTGCGCGTTCTGCCAAAAGCACCATTTGCATGCACATCTTGTGGTTTTGCAGAAAACTTCATCCGCGTCTACCAAAAGATGCATGTGCATGCTTAAAACGCGTTTTCGCACAAATCCGTGCGCGGGTGCTAAAAAGAGCAGCATCGGCATGCTTAGCACGTCGTTTGGTAGAAATCCACGTGCGCGTTCTGCCAAAAGCACCATTTGCATGCACATCTTGTGGTTTTGCAGAAAACTTCATCCGCGTCTACCAAAAGATGCATGTGCATGCTTAAAACGCGTTTTCGCACAAATCCGTGCGCGGGTGCTAAAAAGAGCAGCATCGGCATGCTTAGCACGTCGTTTGGTAGAAATCCACGTGCGCGTTCTGCCAAAAGCACCATTTGCATGCACATCTTGTGGTTTTGCAGAAAACTTCATCCGCGTCTACCAAAAGATGCATGTGCATGCTTAAAACGCGTTTTCGCACAAATCCGTGCGCGGGTGCTAAAAAGAGCAGCATCGGCATGCTTAGCACGTCGTTTGGTAGAAATCCACGTGCGCGTTCTGCCAAAAGCACCATTTGCATGCACATCTTGTGGTTTTGCAGAAAACTTCATCCGCGTCTACCAAAAGATGCATGTGCATGCTTAAAACGCGTTTTCGCACAAATCCGTGCGCGGGTGCTAAAAAAAGCAGCATCGGCATGCTTAGCACGTCGTTTGGTAGAAATCCACGTGCGCGTTCTGCAAAAAGGACCATTTGCATGCACATCTTGTGGTTTTGCAGAAAACTTCATCCGCGTCTACCAAAAGATGCATGTGCATGCTTAAAACGCGTTTTCGCACAAATGCGTGCGCGGGTGCTAAAAAGAGCAGCATCGGCATGCTTAGCACGTCGTTTGGTAGAAATCCACGTGCGCGTTCTGCCAAAAGCACCATTTGCATGCACATCTTGTGGTTTTGCAGAAAACTGCACCCGCGTCTACCAAAAGATGCATGTGCATCCTTAAAACGCGTTTTCGCACAAATGCGTGCGCGGGTGCTAAAAAGAGCAGCATCGGCATGCTTAGCACGTCGTTTGGTAGAAATCCACGTGCGCGTTCTGCAAAAAGCACCATTTGCATGCACATCTTGTGGTTTTGCAGAAAACTTCATCCGCGTCTACCAAAAGATGGATGTGCATGCTTAAAACGCGTTTTCGCACAAATGCGTGCGCGGGTGCTAAAAAGAGCAGCATCGGCATGCTTAGCACGTCGTTTGGTAGAAATCCACGTGCGCGTTCTGCCAAAAGCACCATTTGCATGCACATCTTGTGGTTTTGCAGAAAACTTCATCCGCGTCTACCAAAAGATGCATGTGCATGCTTAAAACACGTTTTCGCACAAATCCGTGCGCGGGTGCTAAAAAGAGCAGCATCGGCATGCTTAGCACGTCGTTTGGTAGAAATCCACGTGCGCGTTCTGCAAAAAGCACCATTTGCATGCACATCTTGTGGTTTTGCAGAAAACTTCATCCGCGTCTACCAAAAGATGCATGTGCATGCTTAAAACGCGTTTTCGCACAAATCCGTGCGCGGGTGCTAAAAAGAGCAGCATCGGCATGCTTAGCACGTCGTTTGGTAGAAATCCACGTGCGCGTTCTGCCAAAAGCACCATTTGCATGCACATCTTGTGGTTTTGCCGAAAACTTCATCCGCGTCTACCAAAAGATGCATGTGCATGCTTAAAACGCGTTTTCGCACAAATCCGTGCGCGGGTGCTAAAAAGAGCAGCATCGGCATGCTTAGCACGTCGTTTGGTAGAAATCCACGTGCGCGTTCTGCCAAAAGCACCATTTGCATGCACATCTTGTGGTTTTGCAGAAACTTCATCCGCGTCTACCAAAAGATGCATGTGCATGCTTAAAACGCGTTTTCGCACAAATCCGTGCGCGGGTGCTAAAAAGAGCAGCATCGGCATGCTTAGCACGATCGTTTGGTAGAAATCCACGTGCGCGTTCTGCCAAAAGCACCATTTGCATGCACATCTTGTGGTTTTGCAGAAAACTTCAACCGCGTCTACCAAAAGATGCATGTGCATGCTTAAAACGCGTTTTCGCACAAATGCGTGCGCGGGTGCTAAAAAGAGCAGCATCGGCATGCTTAGCAAGTCGTTTGGTAGAAATCCACGTGCGCGTTCTGCCAAAGCACCATTTGCATGCACATCTTGTGGTTTTTGCAGAAAACTTCATCCGCGTCTACCAAAAGATGCATGTGCATGCTTAAAACGCGTTTTCGCACAAATCCGTGCGCGGGTGCTAAAAGAGCAGCATCGGCATGCTTAGCACGTCGTTTGGTAGAAATCCACGTGCGCGTTCTGCAAAAAGCACCATTTGCATGCTCATCTTGTGGTTTTGTAGAAAACTTCACCCGCGTTCTACCAAAAGATGCATGTGCATGCTTGAAACGCGTTTTCGCACAAATGCGTGCGCGGGTGCTAAAAAGAGCAGCATCGGCATGCTTTAGCACGTCGTTTGGTAGAAATCCACGTGCGCGTTCTGCCAAAAGCACCATTGGCATGCACATCTTGTGGTTTTGCAGAAAACTTCATCCGCGTCTACCAAAAGATGCATGTGCATGCTTAAAACGCGTTTTCGCACAAATGCGTGGCGCTGGGTGCTAAAAAGAGCAGCATCGGCATGCTTAGCACGTCGTTTGGTAGAAATCCACGTGCGCGTTCTGCCAAAAGCACCATTTGCATGCACATCTTGTGGTTTTGCAGAAAACTTCATCCGCGTCTACCAAAAGATGCATGTGCATGCTTAAAACGCGTTTTCGCACAAATCCGTGCGCGGGTGCTAAAAGAGCAGCATCGGCATGCTTAGCACGTCGTTTGGTAGAAATCCACGTGCGCGTTCTGCCAAAAGCACCATCTGCATGCACATCTCGTGGTTTTGCAGAGAAACTTCATCCGCGTCTACCAAAAGATGCATGTGCATGCTTAAAACGCGTTTTCGCACAAATCCGTGCGCGGGTGCTAAAAAGAGCAGCATCGGCATGCTTAGCACGTCGTTTGGTAGAAATCCACGTGCGCGTTCTGCCAAAAGCACCATTTGCATGCACATCTTGTGGTTTTGCAGAAAACTTCATCCGCGTCTACCAAAAGATGCATGTGCATGCTTAAAACGCGTTTTCGCACAAATCCGTGCGCGGGGTGCTAAAAAAAGCAGCATCGGCATGCTTAGCACGTCGTTTGGTTAGAGAAATCCACGTGCGCGTTCTTGCAAAAAGCACCATTTGCATGCACATCTTGTGGTTTTGCAGAAAACTTCATCCGCGTCTACCAAAAGATGCATGTGCATGCTTAAAACGCGTTTTCGCACAAATGCGTGCGCGGGTTGCTAAAAAGAGCAGCATCGGCATGCTTAGCACGTCGTTTGGTAGAAATCCACGTGCGCGTTCTGCCAAAAGCACCATTTGCATGCACATCTTGTGGTTTTGCAGAAAACTTCATCCGCGTCTACCAAAAGATGCATGTGCATGCTTAAAACGCGGTTTTCGCACAAATGCGTGCGCGGGGTGCTAAAAAGAGCAGCATCGGCATGCTTAGCACGTCGTTTGGTAGAAATCGCACGTGCGCGTGTCTGCCAAAAGCGACCATTTGCATGCACATCTTGTGGTTTTGCAGAAAACTTCATTCCGCGTCTACCAAAAGGTGCATGTGCATGCTTAAAACGCGTTTTCGCACAAATCCGTGCGCGGGTGCTAAAAGAGCAGCATCGGCATGCTTAGCACGTCGTTTGGTAGAAATCCACGTGCGCGTTCTGCAAAAAGCACCATTTGCATGCACATCTTGTGGTTTTGCAGAAAACTTCACCCGCGTCTACCAAAAGATGCATGTGCATGCTTAAAACGCGTTTTCGCACAAATGCGTGCGCGGGTGCTAAAAAAAGCAGCATCGGCATGCTTAGCACGTCGTTTGGTAGAAATCCACGTGCGCGTTCGGCAAAAAAGCACCATTTGCATGCACATCTTGTGGTTTTGCAGAAAACTTCATCCGCGTCTACCAAAAGATGCATGTGCGATGCTTAAAACGCGTTTTCGCACAAATGCGTGCGCGGGTGCTAAAAAGAGCAGCATCGGCATGCTTAGCACGTCGTTTGGTAGAAATCCACGTGCGCGTTCTGCCAAAAGCACCATTTGCATGCACATCTTGTGGTTTGCAGAAAACTTCACCCGCGGTCTACCAAAAGATGCATGTGCATCCTTAAAACGCGTTTTCGCACAAATGCGTTGCGCGGGTGCTAAAAAGAGCAGCATCGGCATGCTTTAGCACGTCGTTTGGTAGAAATCCACGTGCGCGTTCTGCCCAAAAGCACCATTTGCATGCACATCTTGTGGTTTTGCAGAAAACTTCATCCGCGTCTACCAAAAGATGCATGTGCATGCTTAAATCGCGTTTTCGCACAAATGCGTGCGCGGGGTGCTAAAAAGAGCAGCATCGGCATGCTTAGCACGTCGTTTGGTAGAAATCCACTGTGCGCGTTCTGCCAAAAGCACCATTTGCATGCACATCTTGTGGTTTTGCAGAAAACTTCATCCGCGTCTACCAAAAGATGCATGTGCATGCTTAAAACGCGTTTTCGCACAAAATCCGTGCGCGGGTGCTAAAAAGAGCAGCATCGGCATGCTTAGCACGTCGTTTGGTAGAAATCCACGTGCGCGTTCTGCCAAAAGCACCATTTGCATGCACATCTTGTGGTTTTGCAGAAAACTTCATCCGCGTCTACCAAAAGATGCATGTGCATGCTTAAAACGCGTTTTCGCACAAATCCGTGCGCGGGTGCTAAAAAGAGCAGCATCGGCATGCTTAGCACGTCGATTGGTAGAAATCCACGTGCGCGTTCTGCCAAACAGCACCATTTGCATGCACATCTTGTGGTTTTGCAGAAAAACTTCATCCGCGGTCTACCAAAAGATGCATGTGCATGCTTAAAACGCGTTTTCGCACAAATCCGTGCGCGGGTGCTAAAAAGAGCAGCATCGGCATGCTTAGCACGTCGTTTGGTAGAAATCCACGTGCGCGTTCTGCCAAAAGCACCATTTGCATGCACAATCTTGTGGTTTTGCAGAAACTTCATCCGCGTCTACCAAAAGATGCATGTGCATGCTTAAAAACGCGGTTTTCGCACAAAATCCGTGCGCGGGGTGCTAAAAAGAGCAGCATCGGCATGCTTAGCACGTCGTTTGGTAGAAATCCACGTGCGCGTTCTGCCAAAAGCACCATTTGCATGCACATCTTGTGGTTTTGCAGAAAACTTCATCCGCGTCTACCAAAAGATGCATGTGCATGCTTAAAACGCGTTTTCGCACAAATCCGTGCGCGGGTGCTAAAAAAAGCAGCATCGGCATGCTTAGCACGTCGTTTGGTAGAAATCCACGTGCGCGTTCTGCAAAAAGGACCATTTGCATGCACATCTTGTGGTTTTGCAGAAAACTTCATCCGCGTCTACCAAAAGATGCATGTGGCAAGCTTAAAACGCGTTTTCGGCACAAATGCGTGCGCGGGTGCTAAAAAGAGCAGCATCGGCATGCTTAGCACGTCGTTTGGTAGAAATCCACGTGCGCGGTTCTGCCAAAAGCACCATTTGCATGCACATCTTGTGGTTTTGCAGAAAACCTTCACCCGCGTCTACCAAAAGAGGCATGTGCATCCTTAAAACGCGTTTTCGCACAAATGCGTGCGCGGGTGCTAAAAAGAGCAGCATCGGCATGCTTAGCACGTCGTTTGGTAGAAATCCACGTGCGCGTTCTGCAAAAAGCACCATTTGCATGCACATCTTGTGGGTTTTGCAGAAAACTTCATCCGCGTCTACCAAAAGATGGATGTGCATGCTTAAAACGCGTTTTCGCACAAATGCGTGCGCGGGTGCTAAAAAGAGCAGCATCGGCATGCTTAGCACGTCGTTTGGGTAGAAATCCACGTGCGCGTTGTCTACCAAAAGATGGATGTGCATGCTTAAAACGCGTTTTCGCACAAATGCGTGCGCGGGTGCTAAAAAGAGCAGCATCGGCATGCTTAGCACGTCGTTTGGTAGAAATCCACGTGCGCGTTCTGCCAAAAGCACCATTTGCATGCACATCTTGTGGTTTTGCAGAAAACTTCATCCGCGTCTACCAAAAGATGCATGTGCATGCTTAAAACACGTTTTCGCACAAATCCGTGCGCGGGTGCTAAAAAGAGCAGCATCGGCATGCTTAGCACGTCGTTTGGTAGAAATCCACGTGCGCGTTCTGCAAAAAGCACCATTTGCATGCACATCTTGTGGTTTTGCAGAAAACTTCATCCGCGTCTACCAAAAGATGCATGTGCATGCTTAAAACGCGTTTTCGCACAAATGCGTGCGCGGGTGCTAAAAAGAGCAGCATCGGCATGCTTAGCACGTCGTTTGGTAGAAATCCACGTGCGCGTTCTGCCAAAAGCACCATTTGCATGCACATCTTGTGGTTTTGCAGAAAACTTCACCCGCGTCTACCAAAAGATGCATGTGCATCCTTAAAACGCGTTTTCGCACAAATGCGTGCGCGGGTGCTAAAAAGAGCAGCATCGGCATGCTTAGCACGTCGTTTGGTAGAAATCCACGTGCGCGTTCTGCCAAAAGCACCATTTGCATGCACATCTTGTGGTTTTGCAGAAAACTTCATCCGCGTCTACCAAAAGATGCATGTGCATGCTTAAATCGCGTTTTCGCACAAATGCGTGCGCGGGTGCTAAAAAGAGCAGCATCGGCATGCTTAGCACGTCGTTTGGTAGAAATCCACGTGCGCGTTCTGCCAAAAGCACCATTTGCATGCACATCTTGTGGTTTTGCAGAAAACTTCATCCGCGTCTACCAAAAGATGCATGTGCATGCTTAAAACGCGTTTTCGCACAAATCCGTGCGCGGGTGCTAAAAAGAGCAGCATCGGCATGCTTAGCACGTCGTTTGGTAGAAATCCACGTGCGCGTTCTGCCAAAAGCACCATTTGCATGCACATCTTGTGGTTTTGCAGAAAACTTCATCCGCGTCTACCAAAAGATGCATGTGCATGCTTAAAACGCGTTTTCGCACAAATCCGTGCGCGGGTGCTAAAAAGAGCAGCATCGGCATGCTTAGCACGTCGTTTGGTAGAAATCCACGTGCGCGTTCTGCCAAAAGCACCATTTGCATGCACATCTTGTGGTTTTGCAGAAAACTTCATCCGCGTCTACCAAAAGATGCATGTGCATGCTTAAAACGCGTTTTCGCACAAATCCGTGCGCGGGTGCTAAAAAGAGCAGCATCGGCATGCTTAGCACGTCGTTTGGTAGAAATCCACGTGCGCGTTCTGCCAAAAGCACCATTTGCATGCACATCTTGTGGTTTTGCAGAAAACTTCATCCGCGTCTACCAAAAGATGCATGTGCATGCTTAAAACGCGTTTTCGCACAAATCCGTGCGCGGGTGCTAAAAAGAGCAGCATCGGCATGCTTAGCACGTCGTTTGGTAGAAATCCACGTGCGCGTTCTGCCAAAAGCACCATTTGCATGCACATCTTGTGGTTTTGCAGAAAACTTCATCCGCGTCTACCAAAAGATGCATGTGCATGCTTAAAACGCGTTTTCGCACAAATCCGTGCGCGGGTGCTAAAAAAAGCAGCATCGGCATGCTTAGCACGTCGTTTGGTAGAAATCCACGTGCGCGTTCTGCAAAAAGGACCATTTGCATGCACATCTTGTGGTTTTGCAGAAAACTTCATCCGCGTCTACCAAAAGATGCATGTGCATCCTTAAAACGCGTTTTCGCACAAATGCGTGCGCGGGTGCTAAAAAGAGCAGCATCGGCATGCTTAGCACGTCGTTTGGTAGAAATCCACGTGCGCGTTCTGCAAAAAGCACCATTTGCATGCACATCTTGTGGTTTTGCAGAAAACTTCATCCGCGTCTACCAAAAGATGGATGTGCATGCTTAAAACGCGTTTTCGCACAAATGCGTGCGCGGGTGCTAAAAAGAGCAGCATCGGCATGCTTAGCACGTCGTTTGGTAGAAATCCACGTGCGCGTTCTGCCAAAAGCACCATTTGCATGCACATCTTGTGGTTTTGCAGAAAACTTCATCCGCGTCTACCAAAAGATGCATGTGCATGCTTAAAACACGTTTTCGCACAAATCCGTGCGCGGGTGCTAAAAAGAGCAGCATCGGCATGCTTAGCACGTCGTTTGGTAGAAATCCACGTGCGCGTTCTGCAAAAAGCACCATTTGCATGCACATCTTGTGGTTTTGCAGAAAACTTCATCCGCGTCTACCAAAAGATGCATGTGCATGCTTAAAACGCGTTTTCGCACAAATCCGTGCGCGGGTGCTAAAAAGAGCAGCATCGGCATGCTTAGCACGTCGTTTGGTAGAAATCCACGTGCGCGTTCTGCAAAAGCACCATTTGCATGCACATCTTGTGGTTTTGCAGAAAACTTCATCCGCGTCTACCAAAAGATGCATGTGCATGCTTAAAACGCGTTTTCGCACAAATCCGTGCGCGGGTGCTAAAAAGAGCAGCATCGGCATGCTTAGCACGTCGTTTGGTAGAAATCCACGTGCGCGTTCTGCCAAAAGCACCATTTGCATGCACATCTTGTGGTTTTGCAGAAAACTTCATCCGCGTCTACCAAAAGATGCATGTGCATGCTTAAAACGCGTTTTCGCACAAATCCGTGCGCGGGTGCTAAAAGAGCAGCATCGGCATGCTTAGCACGTCGTTTGGTAGAAATCCACGTGCGCGTTCTGCAAAAAGCACCATTTGCATGCTCATCTTGTGGTTTTGCAGAAAACTTCACCCGCGTCTACCAAAAGATGCATGTGCATGCTTAAAACGCGTTTTCGCACAAATGCGTGCGCGGGTGCTAAAAAGAGCAGCATCGGCATGCTTAGCACGTCGTTTGGTAGAAATCCACGTGCGCGTTCTGCCAAAAGCACCATTGGCATGCACATCTTGTGGTTTTGCAGAAAACTTCATCCGCGTCTACCAAAAGATGCATGTGCATGCTTAAAACGCGTTTTCGCACAAATGCGTGCGCGGGTGCTAAAAAGAGCAGCATCGGCATGCTTAGCACGTCGTTTGGTAGAAATCCACGTGCGCGTTCTGCCAAAAGCACCATTTGCATGCACATCTTGTGGTTTTGCAGAAAACTTCATCCGCGTCTACCAAAAGATGCATGTGCATGCTTAAAACGCGTTTTCGCACAAATCCGTGCGCGGGTGCTAAAAGAGCAGCATCGGCATGCTTAGCACGTCGTTTGGTAGAAATCCACGTGCGCGTTCTGCCAAAAGCACCATTTGCATGCACATCTCGTGGTTTTGCAGAAAACTTCATCCGCGTCTACCAAAAGATGCATGTGCATGCTTAAAACGCGTTTTCGCACAAATCCGTGCGCGGGTGCTAAAAAGAGCAGCATCGGCATGCTTAGCACGTCGTTTGGTAGAAATCCACGTGCGCGTTCTGCCAAAAGCACCATTTGCATGCACATCTTGTGGTTTTGCAGAAAACTTCATCCGCGTCTACCAAAAGATGCATGTGCATGCTTAAAACGCGTTTTCGCACAAATCCGTGCGCGGGTGCTAAAAAAAGCAGCATCGGCATGCTTAGCACGTCGTTTGGTAGAAATAGACGTGCGCGTTCTGCAAAAAGGACCATTTGCATGCACATCTTGTGGTTTTGCAGAAAACTTCATCCGCGTCTACCAAAAGATGCATGTGCATGCTTAAAACGCGTTTTCGCACAAATGCGTGCGCGGGTGCTAAAAAGAGCAGCATCGGCATGCTTAGCACGTCGTTTGGTAGAAATCCACGTGCGCGTTCTGCCAAAAGCACCATTTGCATGCACATCTTGTGGTTTTGCAGAAAACTTCACCCGCGTCTACCAAAAGATGCATGTGCATCCTTAAAACGCGTTTTCGCACAAATGCGTGCGCGGGTGCTAAAAAGAGCAGCATCGGCATGCTTAGCACGTCGTTTGGTAGAAATCCACGTGCGCGTTCTGCAAAAAGCACCATTTGCATGCACATCTTGTGGTTTTGCAGAAAACTTCATCCGCGTCTACCAAAAGATGGATGTGCATGCTTAAAACGCGTTTTCGCACAAATGCGTGCGCGGGTGCTAAAAAGAGCAGCATCGGCATGCTTAGCACGTCGTTTGGTAGAAATCCACGTGCGCGTTCTGCCAAAAGCACCATTTGCATGCACATCTTGTGGTTTTGCAGAAAACTTCATCCGCGTCTACCAAAAGATGCATGTTCATGCTTAAAACACGTTTTCGCACAAATCCGTGCGCGGGTGCTAAAAAGAGCAGCATCGGCATGCTTAGCACGTCGTTTGGTAGAAATCCACGTGCGCGTTCTGCAAAAAGCACCATTTGCATGCACATCTTGTGGTTTTGCAGAAAACTTCATCCGCGTCTACCAAAAGATGCATGTGCATGCTTAAAACGCGTTTTCGCACAAATCCGTGCGCGGGTGCTAAAAAGAGCAGCATCGGCATGCTTAGCACGTCGTTTGGTAGAAATCCACGTGCGCGTTCTGCAAAAGCACCATTTGCATGCACATCTTGTGGTTTTGCAGAAAACTTCATCCGCGTCTACCAAAAGATGCATGTGCATGCTTAAAACGCGTTTTCGCACAAATCCGTGCGCGGGTGCTAAAAAGAGCAGCATCGGCATGCTTAGCACGTCGTTTGGTAGAAATCCACGTGCGCGTTCTGCCAAAAGCACCATTTGCATGCACATCTTGTGGTTTTGCAGAAAACTTCATCCGCGTCTACCAAAAGATGCATGTGCATGCTTAAAACGCGCTTTCGCACAAATCCGTGCGCGGGTGCTAAAAAGAGCAGCATCGGCATGCTTAGCACGTCGTTTGGTAGAAATCCACGTGCGCGTTCTGCCAAAAGCACCATTTGCATGCACATCTTGTGGTTTTGCAGAAAACTTCAACCGCGTCTACCAAAAGATGCATGTGCATGCTTAAAACGCGTTTTCGCACAAATGCGTGCGCGGGTGCTAAAAAGAGCAGCATCGGCATGCTTAGCAAGTCGTTTGGTAGAAATCCACGTGCGCGTTCTGCCAAAAGCACCATTTGCATGCACATCTTGTGGTTTTGCAGAAAACTTCATCCGCGTCTACCAAAAGATGCATGTGCATGCTTAAAACGCGTTTTCGCACAAATCCGTGCGCGGGTGCTAAAAGAGCAGCATCGGCATGCTTAGCACGTCGTTTGGTAGAAATCCACGTGCGCGTTCTGCAAAAAGCACCATTTGCATGCTCATCTTGTGGTTTTGCAGAAAACTTCACCCGCGTCTACCAAAAGATGCATGTGCATGCTTAAAACGCGTTTTCGCACAAATGCGTGCGCGGGTGCTAAAAAGAGCAGCATCGGCATGCTTAGCACGTCGTTTGGTAGAAATCCACGTGCGCGTTCTGCCAAAAGCACCATTGGCATGCACATCTTGTGGTTTTGCAGAAAACTTCATCCGCGTCTACCAAAAGATGCATGTGCATGCTTAAAACGCGTTTTCGCACAAATGCGTGCGCGGGTGCTAAAAAGAGCAGCATCGGCATGCTTAGCACGTCGTTTGGTAGAAATCCACGTGCGCGTTCTGCCAAAAGCACCATTTGCATGCACATCTTGTGGTTTTGCAGAAAACTTCATCCGCGTCTACCAAAAGATGCATGTGCATGCTTAAAACGCGTTTTCGCACAAATCCGTGCGCGGGTGCTAAAAGAGCAGCATCGGCATGCTTAGCACGTCGTTTGGTAGAAATCCACGTGCGCGTTCTGCCAAAAGCACCATTTGCATGCACATCTCGTGGTTTTGCAGAAAACTTCATCCGCGTCTACCAAAAGATGCATGTGCATGCTTAAAACGCGTTTTCGCACAAATCCGTGCGCGGGTGCTAAAAAGAGCAGCATCGGCATGCTTAGCACGTCGTTTGGTAGAAATCCACGTGCGCGTTCTGCCAAAAGCACCATTTGCATGCACATCTTGTGGTTTTGCAGAAAACTTCATCCGCGTCTACCAAAAGATGCATGTGCATGCTTAAAACGCGTTTTCGCACAAATCCGTGCGCGGGTGCTAAAAAAAGCAGCATCGGCATGCTTAGCACGTCGTTTGGTAGAAATCCACGTGCGCGTTCTGCAAAAAGCACCATTTGCATGCACATCTTGTGGTTTTGCAGAAAACTTCATCCGCGTCTACCAAAAGATGCATGTGCATGCTTAAAACGCGTTTTCGCAAAAATGCGTGCGCGGGTGCTAAAAAGAGCAGCATCGGCATGCTTAGCACGTCGTTTGGTAGAAATCCACGTGCGCGTTCTGCCAAAAGCACCATTTGCATGCACATCTTGTGGTTTTGCAGAAAACTTCATCCGCGTCTACCAAAAGATGCATGTGCATGCTTAAAACGCGTTTTCGCACAAATGCGTGCGCGGGTGCTAAAAAGAGCAGCATCGGCATGCTTAGCCCGTCGTTTGGTAGAAATCCACGTGCGCGTTCTGCCAAAAGCACCATTTGCATGCACATCTGGTGGTTTTGCAGAAAACTTCATCCGCGTCTACCAAAAGATGCATGTGCATGCTTAAAACGCGTTTTCGCACGAATCCGTGCGCGGGTGCTAAAAGAGCAGTATCGGCATGCTTAGCACGTCGTTTGGTAGAAATCCACGTGCGCGTTCTGCAAAAAGCACCATTTGCATGCACATCTTGTGGTTTTGCAGAAAACTTCACCCGCGTCTACCAAAAGATGCATGTGCATGCTTAAAACGCGTTTTCGCACAAATGCGTGCGCGGGTGCTAAAAAAAGCAGCATCGGCATGCTTAGCACGTCGTTTGGTAGAAATCCACGTGCGCGTTCTGCAAAAAGCACCATTTGCATGCACATCTTGTGGTTTTGCAGAAAACTTCATCCGCGTCTACCAAAAGATGCATGTGCATGCTTAAAACGCGTTTTCGCACAAATGCGTGCGCGGGTGCTAAAAAGAGCAGCATCGGCATGCTTAGCACGTCGTTTGGTAGAAATCCACGTGCGCGTTCTGCCAAAAGCACCATTTGCATGCACATCTTGTGGTTTTGCAGAAAACTTCACCCGCGTCTACCAAAAGATGCATGTGCATCCTTAAAACGCGTTTTCGCACAAATGCGTGCGCGGGTGCTAAAAAGAGCAGCATCGGCATGCTTAGCACGTCGTTTGGTAGAAATCCACGTGCGCGTTCTGCAAAAAGCACCATTTGCATGCACATCTTGTGGTTTTGCAGAAAACTTCATCCGCGTCTACCAAAAGATGCATGTGCATGCTTAAAACGCGTTTTCGCACAAATCCGTGCGCGGGTGCTAAAAGAGCAGCATCGGCATGCTTAGCACGTCGTTTGGTAGAAATCCACGTGCGCGTTCTGCAAAAAGCACCATTTGCATGCTCATCTTGTGGTTTTGCAGAAAACTTCACCCGCGTCTACCAAAAGATGCATGTGCATGCTTAAAACGCGTTTTCGCACAAATGCGTGCGCGGGTGCTAAAAAGAGCAGCATCGGCATGCTTAGCACGTCGTTTGGTAGAAATCCACGTGCGCGTTCTGCCAAAAGCACCATTGGCATGCACATCTTGTGGTTTTGCAGAAAACTTCATCCGCGTCTACCAAAAGATGCATGTGCATGCTTAAAACGCGTTTTCGCACAAATGCGTGCGCGGGTGCTAAAAAGAGCAGCATCGGCATGCTTAGCACGTCGTTTGGTAGAAATCCACGTGCGCGTTCTGCCAAAAGCACCATTTGCATGCACATCTTGTGGTTTTGCAGAAAACTTCATCCGCGTCTACCAAAAGATGCATGTGCATGCTTAAAACGCGTTTTCGCACAAATCCGTGCGCGGGTGCTAAAAGAGCAGCATCGGCATGCTTAGCACGTCGTTTGGTAGAAATCCACGTGCGCGTTCTGCCAAAAGCACCATTTGCATGCACATCTCGTGGTTTTGCAGAAAACTTCATCCGCGTCTACCAAAAGATGCATGTGCATGCTTAAAACGCGTTTTCGCACAAATCCGTGCGCGGGTGCTAAAAAGAGCAGCATCGGCATGCTTAGCACGTCGTTTGGTAGAAATCCACGTGCGCGTTCTGCCAAAAGCACCATTTGCATGCACATCTTGTGGTTTTGCAGAAAACTTCATCCGCGTCTACCAAAAGATGCATGTGCATGCTTAAAACGCGTTTTCGCACAAATCCGTGCGCGGGTGCTAAAAAAAGCAGCATCGGCATGCTTAGCACGTCGTTTGGTAGAAATCCACGTGCGCGTTCTGCAAAAAGCACCATTTGCATGCACATCTTGTGGTTTTGCAGAAAACTTCATCCGCGTCTACCAAAAGATGCATGTGCATGCTTAAAACGCGTTTTCGCACAAATGCGTGCGCGGGTGCTAAAAAGAGCAGCATCGGCATGCTTAGCACGTCGTTTGGTAGAAATCCACGTGCGCGTTCTGCCAAAAGCACCATTTGCATGCACATCTTGTGGTTTTGCAGAAAACTTCATCCGCGTCTACCAAAAGATGCATGTGCATGCTTAAAACGCGTTTTCGCACAAATGCGTGCGCGGGTGCTAAAAAGAGCAGCATCGGCATGCTTAGCCCGTCGTTTGGTAGAAATCCACGTGCGCGTTCTGCCAAAAGCACCATTTGCATGCACATCTGGTGGTTTTGCAGAAAACTTCATCCGCGTCTACCAAAAGATGCATGTGCATGCTTAAAACGCGTTTTCGCACGAATCCGTGCGCGGGTGCTAAAAGAGCAGCATCGGCATGCTTAGCACGTCGTTTGGTAGAAATCCACGTGCGCGTTCTGCAAAAAGCACCATTTGCATGCACATCTTGTGGTTTTGCAGAAAACTTCACCCGCGTCTACCAAAAGATGCATGTGCATGCTTAAAACGCGTTTTCGCACAAATGCGTGCGCGGGTGCTAAAAAAAGCAGCATCGGCATGCTTAGCACGTCGTTTGGTAGAAATCCACGTGCGCGTTCTGCAAAAAGCACCATTTGCATGCACATCTTGTGGTTTTGCAGAAAACTTCATCCGCGTCTACCAAAAGATGCATGTGCATGCTTAAAACGCGTTTTCGCACAAATGCGTGCGCGGGTGCTAAAAAGAGCAGCATCGGCATGCTTAGCACGTCGTTTGGTAGAAATCCACGTGCGCGTTCTGCCAAAAGCACCATTTGCATGCACATCTTGTGGTTTTGCAGAAAACTTCACCCGCGTCTACCAAAAGATGCATGTGCATCCTTAAAACGCGTTTTCGCACAAATGCGTGCGCGGGTGCTAAAAAGAGCAGCATCGGCATGCTTAGCACGTCGTTTGGTAGAAATCCACGTGCGCGTTCTGCAAAAAGCACCATTTGCATGCACATCTTGTGGTTTTGCAGAAAACTTCATCCGCGTCTACCAAAAGATGCATGTGCATGCTTAAAACGCGTTTTCGCACAAATGCGTGCGCGGGTGCTAAAAAGAGCAGCATCGGCATGCTTAGCACGTCGTTTGGTAGAAATCCACGTGCGCGTTCTGCCAAAAGCACCATTTGCATGCACATCTTGTGGTTTTGCAGAAAACTTCATCCGCGTCTACCAAAAGATGCATGTGCATGCTTAAAACACGTTTTCGCACAAATCCGTGCGCGGGTGCTAAAAAGAGCAGCATCGGCATGCTTAGCACGTCGTTTGGTAGAAATCCACGTGCGCGTTCTGCAAAAAGCACCATTTGCATGCACATCTTGTGGTTTTGCAGAAAACTTCATCCGCGTCTACCAAAAGATGCATGTGCATGCTTAAAACGCGTTTTCGCACAAATCCGTGCGCGGGTGCTAAAAAGAGCAGCATCGGCATGCTTAGCACGTCGTTTGGTAGAAATCCACGTGCGCGTTCTGCCAAAAGCACCATTTGCATGCACATCTTGTGGTTTTGCAGAAAACTTCATCCGCGTCTACCAAAAGATGCATGTGCATGCTTAAAACGCGTTTTCGCACAAATCCGTGCGCGGGTGCTAAAAAGAGCAGCATCGGTATGCTTAGCACGTCGTTTGGTAGAAATCCACGTGCGCGTTCTGCCAAAAGCACCATTTGCATGCACATCTTGTGGTTTTGCAGAAAACTTCATCCGCGTCTACCAAAAGATGCATGTGCATGCTTAAAACGCGTTTTCGCACAAATGCGTGCGCGGGTGCTAAAAAGAGCAGCATCGGCATGCTTAGCACGTCGTTTGGTAGAAATCCACGTGCGCGTTCTGCCAAAAGCACCATTTGCATGCACATCTTGTGGTTTTGCAGAAAACTTCATCCGCGTCTACCAAAAGATGCATGTGCATGCTTGAAACGCGTTTTCGCACAAATCCGTGCGCGGGTGCTAAAAAGAGCAGCATCGGCATGCTTAGCACGTCGTTTGGTAGAAATCCACGTGCGCGTTCTGCAAAAAGCACCATTTGCATGCACATGTTGTGGTTTTGCAGAAAACTTCATCCGCGTCTACCAAAAGATGCATGTGCATGCTTAAAACGCGTTTTCGCACAAATGCGTGCACGGGTGCTAAAAAGAGCAGCATCGGCATGCTTAGCACGTCGTTTGGTAGAAATCCACGTGCGCGTTCTGCCAAAAGCACCATTGGCATGCACATCTTGTGGTTTTGCAGAAAACTTCATCCGCGTCTACCAAAAGATGCATGTGCATGCTTGAAACGCGTTTTCGCACAAATCCGTGCGCGGGTGCTAAAAAGAGCAGCATCGGCATGCTTAGCACGTCGTTTGGTAGAAATCCACGTGCGCGTTCTGCAAAAAGCACCATTTGCATGCACATGTTGTGGTTTTGCAGAAAACTTCATCCGCGTCTACCAAAAGATGCATGTGCATGCTTAAAACGCGTTTTCGCACGAATCCGTGCGCGGGTGCTAAAAGAGCAGCATCGGCATGCTTAGCACGTCGTTTGGTAGAAATCCACGTGCGCGTTCTGCAAAAAGCACCATTTGCATGCACATCTTGTGGTTTTGCAGAAAACTTCACCCGCGTCTACCAAAAGATGCATGTGCATGCTTAAAACGCGTTTTCGCACAAATGCGTGCGCGGGTGCTAAAAAAAGCAGCATCGGCATGCTTAGCACGTCGTTTGGTAGAAATCCACGTGCGCGTTCTGCAAAAAGCACCATTTGCATGCACATCTTGTGGTTTTGCAGAAAACTTCATCCGCGTCTACCAAAAGATGCATGTGCATGCTTAAAACGCGTTTTCGCACAAATGCGTGCGCGGGTGCTAAAAAGAGCAGCATCGGCATGCTTAGCACGTCGTTTGGTAGAAATCCACGTGCGCGTTCTGCCAAAAGCACCATTTGCATGCACATCTTGTGGTTTTGCAGAAAACTTCACCCGCGTCTACCAAAAGATGCATGTGCATCCTTAAAACGCGTTTTCGCACAAATGCGTGCGCGGGTGCTAAAAAGAGCAGCATCGGCATGCTTAGCACGTCGTTTGGTAGAAATCCACGTGCGCGTTCTGCAAAAAGCACCATTTGCATGCACATCTTGTGGTTTTGCAGAAAACTTCATCCGCGTCTACCAAAAGATGCATGTGCATGCTTAAAACGCGTTTTCGCACAAATGCGTGCGCGGGTGCTAAAAAGAGCAGCATCGGCATGCTTAGCACGTCGTTTGGTAGAAATCCACGTGCGCGTTCTGCCAAAAGCACCATTTGCATGCACATCTTGTGGTTTTGCAGAAAACTTCATCCGCGTCTACCAAAAGATGCATGTGCATGCTTAAAACACGTTTTCGCACAAATCCGTGCGCGGGTGCTAAAAAGAGCAGCATCGGCATGCTTAGCACGTCGTTTGGTAGAAATCCACGTGCGCGTTCTGCAAAAAGCACCATTTGCATGCACATCTTGTGGTTTTGCAGAAAACTTCATCCGCGTCTACCAAAAGATGCATGTGCATGCTTAAAACGCGTTTTCGCACAAATCCGTGCGCGGGTGCTAAAAAGAGCAGCATCGGCATGCTTAGCACGTCGTTTGGTAGAAATCCACGTGCGCGTTCTGCCAAAAGCACCATTTGCATGCACATCTTGTGGTTTTGCAGAAAACTTCATCCGCGTCTACCAAAAGATGCATGTGCATGCTTAAAACGCGTTTTCGCACAAATCCGTGCGCGGGTGCTAAAAAGAGCAGCATCGGTATGCTTAGCACGTCGTTTGGTAGAAATCCACGTGCGCGTTCTGCCAAAAGCACCATTTGCATGCACATCTTGTGGTTTTGCAGAAAACTTCATCCGCGTCTACCAAAAGATGCATGTGCATGCTTAAAACGCGTTTTCGCACAAATGCGTGCGCGGGTGCTAAAAAGAGCAGCATCGGCATGCTTAGCACGTCGTTTGGTAGAAATCCACGTGCGCGTTCTGCCAAAAGCACCATTTGCATGCACATCTTGTGGTTTTGCAGAAAACTTCATCCGCGTCTACCAAAAGATGCATGTGCATGCTTAAAACGCGTTTTCGCACAAATCCGTGCGCGGGTGCTAAAAGAGCAGCATCGGCATGCTTAGCACGTCGTTTGGTAGAAATCCACGTGCGCGTTCTGCAAAAAGCACCATTTGCATGCTCATCTTGTGGTTTTGCAGAAAACTTCACCCGCGTCTACCAAAAGATGCATGTGCATGCTTAAAACGCGTTTTCGCACAAATGCGTGCGCGGGTGCTAAAAGAGCAGCATCGGCATGCTTAGCACGTCGTTTGGTAGAAATCCACGTGCGCGTTCTGCAAAAAGCACCATTTGCATGCACATCTTGTGGTTTTGCAGAAAACTTCACCCGCGTCTACCAAAAGATGCATGTGCATGCTTAAAACGCGTTTTCGCACAAATGCGTGCACGGGTGCTAAAAAGAGCAGCATCGGCATGCTTAGCACGTCGTTTGGTAGAAATCCACGTGCGCGTTCTGCCAAAAGCACCATTGGCATGCACATCTTGTGGTTTTGCAGAAAACTTCATCCGCGTCTACCAAAAGATGCATGTGCATGCTTAAAACGCGTTTTCGCACAAATGCGTGCGCGGGTGCTAAAAAGAGCAGCATCGGCATGCTTAGCACGTCGTTTGGTAGAAATCCACGTGCGCGTTCTGCCAAAAGCACCATTTGCATGCACATCTTGTGGTATTGCAGAAAACTTCACCCGCGTCTACCAAAAGATGCATGTGCATCCTTAAAACGCGTTTTCGCACAAATGCGTGCGCGGGTGCTAAAAAGAGCAGCATCGGCATGCTTAGCACGTCGTTTGGTAGAAATCCACGTGCGCGTTCTGCAAAAAGCACCATTTGCATGCACATCTTGTGGTTTTGCAGAAAACTTCATCCGCGTCTACCAAAAGATGCATGTGCATGCTTAAAACGCGTTTTCGCACAAATGCGTGCGCGGGTGCTAAAAAGAGCAGCATCGGCATGCTTAGCACGTCGTTTGGTAGAAATCCACGTGCGCGTTCTGCCAAAAGCACCATTTGCATGCACATCTTGTGGTTTTGCAGAAAACTTCATCCGCGTCTACCAAAAGATGCATGTGCATGCTTAAAACACGTTTTCGCACAAATCCGTGCGCGGGTGCTAAAAAGAGCAGCATCGGCATGCTTAGCACGTCGTTTGGTAGAAATCCACGTGCGCGTTCTGCAAAAAGCACCATTTGCATGCACATCTTGTGGTTTTGCAGAAAACTTCATCCGCGTCTACCAAAAGATGCATGTGCATGCTTAAAACGCGTTTTCGCACAAATCCGTGCGCGGGTGCTAAAAAGAGCAGCATCGGCATGCTTAGCACGTCGTTTGGTAGAAATCCACGTGCGCGTTCTGCCAAAAGCACCATTTGCATGCACATCTTGTGGTTTTGCAGAAAACTTCATCCGCGTCTACCAAAAGATGCATGTGCATGCTTAAAACGCGTTTTCGCACAAATCCGTGCGCGGGTGCTAAAAAGAGCAGCATCGGTATGCTTAGCACGTCGTTTGGTAGAAATCCACGTGCGCGTTCTGCCAAAAGCACCATTTGCATGCACATCTTGTGGTTTTGCAGAAAACTTCATCCGCGTCTACCAAAAGATGCATGTGCATGCTTAAAACGCGTTTTCGCACAAATGCGTGCGCGGGTGCTAAAAAGAGCAGCATCGGCATGCTTAGCACGTCGTTTGGTAGAAATCCACGTGCGCGTTCTGCCAAAAGCACCATTTGCATGCACATCTTGTGGTTTTGCAGAAAACTTCATCCGCGTCTACCAAAAGATGCATGTGCATGCTTAAAACGCGTTTTCGCACAAATCCGTGCGCGGGTGCTAAAAGAGCAGCATCGGCATGCTTAGCACGTCGTTTGGTAGAAATCCACGTGCGCGTTCTGCAAAAAGCACCATTTGCATGCTCATCTTGTGGTTTTGCAGAAAACTTCACCCGCGTCTACCAAAAGATGCATGTGCATGCTTAAAACGCGTTTTCGCACAAATGCGTGCGCGGGTGCTAAAAGAGCAGCATCGGCATGCTTAGCACGTCGTTTGGTAGAAATCCACGTGCGCGTTCTGCAAAAAGCACCATTTGCATGCACATCTTGTGGTTTTGCAGAAAACTTCACCCGCGTCTACCAAAAGATGCATGTGCATGCTTAAAACGCGTTTTCGCACAAATGCGTGCACGGGTGCTAAAAAGAGCAGCATCGGCATGCTTAGCACGTCGTTTGGTAGAAATCCACGTGCGCGTTCTGCCAAAAGCACCATTGGCATGCACATCTTGTGGTTTTGCAGAAAACTTCATCCGCGTCTACCAAAAGATGCATGTGCATGCTTAAAACGCGTTTTCGCACAAATGCGTGCGCGGGTGCTAAAAAGAGCAGCATCGGCATGCTTAGCACGTCGTTTGGTAGAAATCCACGTGCGCGTTCTGCCAAAAGCACCATTTGCATGCACATCTTGTGGTTTTGCAGAAAACTTCATCCGCGTCTACCAAAAGATGCATGTGCATGCTTAAAACGCGTTTTCGCACAAATCCGTGCGCGGGTGCTAAAAGAGCAGCATCGGCATGCTTAGCACGTCGTTTGGTAGAAATCCACGTGCGCGTTCTGCCAAAAGCACCATTTGCATGCACATCTTGTGGTTTTGCAGAAAACTTCATCCGCGTCTACCAAAAGATGCATGTGCATGCTTAAAACGCGTTTTCGCACAAATCCGTGCGCGGGTGCTAAAAAGAGCAGCATCGGCATGCTTAGCACGTCGTTTGGTAGAAATCCACGTGCGCGTTCTGCCAAAAGCACCATTTGCATGCACATCTTGTGGTTTTGCAGAAAACTTCATCCGCGTCTACCAAAAGATGCATGTGCATGCTTAAAACGCGTTTTCGCACAAATCCGTGCGCGGGTGCTAAAAAGAGCAGCATCGGCATGCTTAGCACGTCGTTTGGTAGAAATCCACGTGCGCGTTCTGCCAAAAGCACCATTTGCATGCACATCTTGTGGTTTTGCAGAAAACTTCATCCGCGTCTACCAAAAGATGCATGTGCATGCTTAAAACGCGTTTTCGCACAAATCCGTGCGCGGGTGCTAAAAGAGCAGCATCGGCATGCTTAGCACGTCGTTTGGTAGAAATCCACGTGCGCGTTCTGCAAAAAGCACCATTTGCATGCACATCTTGTGGTTTTGCAGAAAACTTCACCCGCGTCTACCAAAAGATGCATGTGCATGCTTAAAACGCGTTTTCGCACAAATGCGTGCGCGGGTGCTAAAAAGAGCAGCATCGGCATGCTTAGCACGTCGTTTGGTAGAAATCCACGTGCGCGTTCTGCCAAAAGCACCATTGGCATGCACATCTTGTGGTTTTGCAGAAAACTTCATCCGCGTCTACCAAAAGATGCATGTGCATGCTTAAAACGCGTTTTCGCACAAATGCGTGCGCGGGTGCTAAAAAGAGCAGCATCGGCATGCTTAGCACGTCGTTTGGTAGAAATCCACGTGCGCGTTCTGCCAAAAGCACCATTTGCATGCACATCTTGTGGTTTTGCAGAAAACTTCATCCGCGTCTACCAAAAGATGCATGTGCATGCTTAAAACGCGTTTTCGCACAAATCCGTGCGCGGGTGCTAAAAGAGCAGCATCGGCATGCTTAGCACGTCGTTTGGTAGAAATCCACGTGCGCGTTCTGCCAAAAGCACCATTTGCATGCACATCTTGTGGTTTTGCAGAAAACTTCATCCGCGTCTACCAAAAGATGCATGTGCATGCTTAAAACGCGTTTTCGCACAAATCCGTGCGCGGGTGCTAAAAAGAGCAGCATCGGCATGCTTAGCACGTCGTTTGGTAGAAATCCACGTGCGCGTTCTGCCAAAAGCACCATTTGCATGCACATCTTGTGGTTTTGCAGAAAACTTCATCCGCGTCTACCAAAAGATGCATGTGCATGCTTAAAACGCGTTTTCGCACAAATCCGTGCGCGGGTGCTAAAAAAAAGCAGCATCGGCATGCTTAGCACGTCGTTTGGTAGAAATCCACGTGCGCGTTCTGCAAAAAGGACCATTTGCATGCACATCTTGTGGTTTTGCAGAAAACTTCATCCGCGTCTACCAAAAGATGCATGTGCATGCTTAAAACGCGTTTTCGCACAAAAGCGTGCGCGGGTGCTAAAAAGAGCAGCATCGGCATGCTTAGCACGTCGTTTGGTAGAAATCCACGTGCGCGTTCTGCCAAAAGCACCATTTGCATGCACATCTTGTGGTTTTGCAGAAAACTTCACCCGCGTCTACCAAAAGATGCATGTGCATCCTTAAAACGCGTTTTCGCACAAATGCGTGCGCGGGTGCTAAAAAGAGCAGCATCGGCATGCTTAGCACGTCGTTTGGTAGAAATCCACGTGCGCGTTCATCAAAAAGCACCATTTGCATGCACATCTTGTGGTTTTGCAGAAAACTTCATCCGCGTCTACCAAAAGATGCATGTGCATGCTTAAAACGCGTTTTCGCACAAATGCGTGCGCGGGTGCTAAAAAGAGCAGCATCGGCATGCTTAGCACGTCGTTTGGTAGAAATCCACGTGCGCGTTCTGCCAAAAGCACCATTTGCATGCACATCTTGTGGTTTTGCAGAAAACTTCATCCGCGTCTACCAAAAGATGCATGTGCATGCTTAAAACACGTCTTCGCACAAATCCGTGCGCGGGTGCTAAAAAGAGCAGCATCGGCATGCTTAGCACGTCGTTTGGTAGAAATCCACGTGCGCGTTCTGCAAAAAGCACCATTTGCATGCACATCTTGTGGTTTTGCAGAAAACTTCATCCGCGTCTACCAAAAGATGCATGTGCATGCTTAAAACGCGTTTTCGCACAAATGCGTGCGCGGGTGCTAAAAAGAGCAGCATCGGCATGCTTAGCACGTCGTTTGGTAGAAATCCACGTGCGCGTTCTGCCAAAAGCACCATTTGCATGCACATCTTGTGGTTTTGCAGAAAACTTCATCCGCGTCTACCAAAAGATGCATGTGCATGCTTAAATCGCGTTTTCGCACAAATGCGTGCGCGGGTGCTAAAAAGAGCAGCATCGGCATGCTTAGCACGTCGTTTGGAAGAAATCCACGTGCGCGTTCTGCCAAAAGCACCATTTGCATGCACATCTTGTGGTTTTGCAGAAAACTTCATCCGCGTCTACCAAAAGATGCATGTGCATGCTTAAAACGCGTTTTCGCACAAATCCGTACGCGGGTGCTAAAAAGAGCAGCATCGGCATGCTTAGCACGTCGTTTGGTAGAAATCCACGTGCGCGTTCTGCCAAAAGCACCATTTGCATGCACATCTTGTGGTTTTGCAGAAAACTTCATCCGCGTCTACCAAAAGATGCATGTGCATGCTTAAAACGCGTTTTCGCACAAATCCGTGCGCGGGTGCTAAAAAGAGCAGCATCGGCATGCTTAGCACGTCGTTTGGTAGAAATCCACGTGCGCGTTCTGCCAAAAGCACCATTTGCATGCACATCTTGTGGTTTTGCAGAAAACTTCATCCGCGTCTACCAAAAGATGCATGTGCATGCTTAAAACGCGTTTTCGCACAAATCCGTGCGCGGGTGCTAAAAAGAGCAGCATCGGCATGCTTAGCACGTCGTTTGGTAGAAATCCACGTGCGCGTTCTGCCAAAAGCACCATTTGCATGCACATCTTGTGGTTTTGCAGAAAACTTCATCCGCGTCTACCAAAAGATGCATGTGCATGCTTAAAACGCGTTTTCGCACAAATCCGTGCGCGGGTGCTAAAAAGAGCAGCATCGGCATGCTTAGCACGTCGTTTGGTAGAAATCCACGTGCGTGTTCTGCCAAAAGCACCATTTGCATGCACATCTTGTGGTTTTGCAGAAAACTTCATCCGCGTCTACCAAAAGATGCATGTGCATGCTTAAAACGCGTTTTCGCACAAATGCGTGCGCGGGTGCTAAAAAGAGCAGCATCGGCATGCTTAGCACGTCGTTTGGTAGAAATCCACGTGCGCGTTCTGCCAAAAGCACCATTTGCATGCACATCTTGTGGTTTTGCAGAAAACTTCATCCGCGTCTACCAAAAGATGCATGTGCATGCTTAAAACGCGTTTTCGCACAAATCCGTGCGCGGGTGCTAAAAGAGCAGCATCGGCATGCTTAGCACGTCGTTTGGTAGAAATCCACGTGCGCGTTCTGCAAAAAGCACCATTTGCATGCACATCTTGTGGTTTTGCAGAAAACTTCACCCGCGTCTACCAAAAGATGCATGTGCATGCTTAAAACGCGTTTTCGCACAAATGCGTGCGCGGGTGCTAAAAAGAGCAGCATCGGCATGCTTAGCACGTCGTTTGGTAGAAATCCACGTGCGCGTTCTGCCAAAAGCACCATTGGCATGCACATCTTGTGGTTTTGCAGAAAACTTCATCCGCGTCTACCAAAAGATGCATGTGCATGCTTAAAACGCGTTTTCGCACAAATCCGTGCGCGGGTGCTAAAAAGAGCAGCATCGGCATGCTTAGCACGTCGTTTGGTAGAAATCCACGTGCGCGTTCTGCCAAAAGCACCATTTGCATGCACATCTTGTGGTTTTTCAGAAAACTTCATCCGCGTCTACCAAAAGATGCATGTGCATGCTTAAAACGCGTTTTCGCACAAATGCGTGCGCGGGTGCTAAAAAGAGCAGCATCGGCATGCTTAGCACGTCTTTTGGTAGAAATCCACGTGCACATTCTGCCAAAAGCACCATTTGGATGCACATCTTGTGGTTTTGCAGAAAACTTCATCCGCGTCTACCAAAAGATGCATGTGCATGCTTAAAACGCGTTTTCGCACAAATCCGTGCGCGGGTGCTAAAAAGAGCAGCATCGGCATGCTTAGCACGTCGTTTGGTAGAAATCCACGTGCGCGTTCTGCCAAAAGCACCATTTGCATGCACATCTTGTGGTTTTGCAGAAAACTTCATCCGCGTCTAAAAAAAGATGCATGTGCATGCTTAAAACGCGTTTTCGCACAAATCCGTGCGCGGGTGCTAAAAAGAGCAGCATCGGCATGCTTAGCACGTCGTTTGGTAGAAATCCACGTGCGCGTTCTGCCAAAAGCACCATTTGCATGCACATCTTGTGGTTTTGCAGAAAACTTCATCCGCGTCTGCCAAAAGATGCATGTGCATGCTTAAAACGCGTTTTCGCACAAATCCGTGCGCGGGTGCTAAAAAGAGCAGCATCGGCATGCTTAGCACGTCGTTTGGTAGAAATCCACGTGCGCGTTCTGCCAAAAGCACCATTTGCATGCACATCTTGCGGTTTTGCAGAAAACTTCATCCGCGTCTACCAAAAGATGCATGTGCATGCTTAAAACGCGTTTTCACACAAATCCGTGCGCGTGTGCTAAAAAGAGCAGCATCGGTATGCTTAGCACGTCGTTTGGTAGAAATCCACGTGCGCGTTCTGCCAAAAGCACCATTTGCATGCACATCTTGTGGTTTTGCAGAAAACTTCATCCGCGTCTACCAAAAGATGCATGTGCATGCTTAAAACTCGATTTCGCACAAATCCGTGCGCGGGTGCTAAAAAGAGCAGCATCGGCATGCTTAGCACGTCGTTTGGTAGAAATCCACGTGCGCGTTCTGCCAAAAGCACCATTTGCATGCACATCTTGTGGTTTTGCAGAAAACTTCATCCGCGTCTACCAAAAGATGCATGTGCATGCTTAAAACGCGTTTTCGCACAAATCCGTGCGCGGGTGCTAAAAAGAGCAGCATCGGCATGCTTAGCACGTCGTTTGGTAGAAATCCACGTGCGCGTTCTGCCAAAAGCACCATTTGCATGCACATCTTGTGGTTTTGCAGAAAACTTCATCCGCGTCTACCAAAAGATGCATGTGCATGCTTAAAACGCGTTTTCGCACAAATGCGTGCGCGGGTGCTAAAAAGAGCAGCATCGGCATGCTTAGCACGTCGTTTGGTAGAAATCCACGTGCGCGTTCTGCCAAAAGCACCATTTGCATGCACATCTTGTGGTTTTGCAGAAAACTTCATCCGCGTCTACCAAAAGATGCATGTGCATGCTTAAAACGCGTTTTCGCACAAATCCGTGCGCGGGTGCTAAAAGAGCAGCATCGGCATGCTTAGCACGTCGTTTGGTAGAAATCCACGTCCGCGTTCTGCAAAAAGCACCATTTGCATGCACATCTTGTGGTTTTGCAGAAAACTTCACCCGCGTCTAGCAAAAGATGCATGTGCATGCTTAAAACGCGTTTTCGCACAAATGCGTGCGCGGGTGCTAAAAAGAGCAGCATCGGCATGCTTAGCACGTCGTTTGGTAGAAATCCACGTGCGCGTTCTGCCAAAAGCACCATTGGCATGCACATCTTGTGGTTTTGCAGAAAACTTCATCCGCGTCTACCAAAAGATGCATGTGCATGCTTAAAACGCGTTTTCGCACAAATCCGTGCGCGGGTGCTAAAAAGAGCAGCATCGGCATGCTTAGCACGTCGTTTGGTAGAAATCCACGTGCGCGTTCTGCCAAAAGCACCATTTGCATGCACATCTTGTGGTTTTGCAGAAAACTTCATCCGCGTCTACCAAAAGATGCGTGTGCATGCTTAAAACGCGTTTTCGCACAAATGCGTGCGCGGGTGCTAAAAAGAGCAGCATCGGCATGCTTAGCACGTCGTTTGGTAGAAATCCACGTGCGCATTCTGCCAAAAGCACCATTTGGATGCACATCTTGTGGTTTTGCAGAAAACTTCATCCGCGTCTACCAAAAGATGCATGTGCATGCTTAAAACGCGTTTTCGCACAAATCCGTGCGCGGGTGCTAAAAAGAGCAGCATCGGCATGCTTAGCACGTCGCTTGGTAGAAATCCACGTGCGCGTTCTGCCAAAAGCACCATTTGCATGCACATCTTGTGGTTTTGCAGAAAAGTTCATCCGCGTCTAAAAAAAGATGCATGTGCATGCTTAAAACGCGTTTTCGCACAAATCCGTGCGCGGGTGCTAAAAAGAGCAGCATCGGCATGCTTAGCACGTCGTTTGGTAGAAATCCACGTGCGCGTTCTGCCAAAAGCACCATTTGCATGCACATCTTGTGGTTTTGCAGAAAACTTCATCCGCGTCTACCAAAAGATGCATGTGCATGCTTAAAACGCGTTTTCGCACAAATCCGTGCGCGGGTGCTAAAAAGAGCAGCATCGGCATGCTTAGCACGTCGTTTGGTAGAAATCCACGTGCGCGTTCTGCCAAAAGCACCATTTGCATGCACATCTTGTGGTTTTGCAGAAAACTTCATCCGCGTCTACCAAAAGATGCATGTGCATGCTTAAAACGCGTTTTCGCACAAATCCGTGCGCGGGTGCTAAAAAGAGCAGCATCGGCATGCTTAGCACGTCGTTTGGTAGAAATCCACGTGCGCGTTCTGCCAAAAGCACCATTTGCATGCACATCTTGCGGTTTTGCAGAAAACTTCATCCGCGTCTACCAAAAGATGCATGTGCATGCTTAAAACACGTTTTCGCACAAATCCGTGCGCGGGTGCTAAAAAGAGCAGCATCGGCATGCTTAGCACGTCGTTTGGTAGAAATCCACGTGCGCGTTCTGCAAAAAGCACCATTTGCATGCACATCTTGTGGTTTTGCAGAAAACTTCATCCGCGTCTACCAAAAGATGCATGTGCATGCTTAAAACGCGTTTTCGCACAAATCCGTGCGCGGGTGCTAAAAAGAGCAGCATCGGCATGCTTAGCACGTCGTTTGGTAGAAATCCACGTGCGCGTTCTGCCAAAAGCACCATTTGCATGCACATCTTGTGGTTTTGCAGAAAACTTCATCCGCGTCTACCAAAAGATGCATGTGCATGCTTAAAACGCGTTTTCGCACAAATCCATGCGCGGGTGCTAAAAAGAGCAGCATCGGTATGCTTAGCACGTCGTTTGGTAGAAATCCACGTGCGCGTTCTGCCAAAAGCACCATTTGCATGCACATCTTGTGGTTTTGCAGAAAACTTCATCCGCGTCTACCAAAAGATGCATGTGCATGCTTAAAACGCGTTTTCGCACAAATGCGTGCGCGGGTGCTAAAAAGAGCAGCATCGGCATGCTTAGCACCTCGTTTGGTAGAAATCCACGTGCGCGTTCTGCCAAAAGCACCATTTGCATGCACATCTTGTGGTTTTGCAGAAAACTTCATCCGCGTCTACCAAAAGACGCATGTGCATGCTTAAAACGCGTTTTCGCACAAATGCGTGCGCGGGTGCTAAAAAGAGCAGCATCGGCATGCTTAGCACGTCGTTTGGTAGAAATCCACGTGCGCGTTCTGCCAAAAGTACCATTTGCATGCACATCTTGTGGTTTTGCAGAAAACTTCATCCGCGTCTACCAAAAGATGCATGTGCATGCTTAAAACGCGTTTTCGCACAAATCCGTGCGCGGGTGCTAAAAGAGCAGCATCGGCATGCTTAGCACGTCGTTTGGTAGAAATCCACGTGCGCGTTCTGCCAAAAGCACCATTTGCATGCACATCTTGTGGTTTTGCAGAAAACTTCATCCGCGTCTACCAAAAGATGCATGTGCATGCTTAAAACGCGTTTTCGCACAAATCCGTGCGCGGGTGCTAAAAAGAGCAGCATCGGCATGCTTAGCACGTCGTTTGGTAGAAATCCACGTGCGCGTTCTGCCAAAAGCACCATTTGCATGCACATCTTGTGGTTTTGCAGAAAACTTCATCCGCGTCTACCAAAAGATGCATGTGCATGCTTAAAACGCGTTTTCGCACAAATCCGTGCGCGGGTGCTAAAAAGAGCAGCATCGGCATGCTTAGCACGTCGTTTGGTAGAAATCCACGTGCGCGTTCTGCCAAAAGCACCATTTGCATGCACATCTTGTGGTTTTGCAGAAAACTTCATCCGCGTCTACCAAAAGATGCATGTGCATGCTTAAAACGCGTTTTCGCACAAATCCGTGCGCGGGTGCTAAAAAAAGCAGCATCGGCATGCTTAGCACGTCGTTTGGTAGAAATCCACGTGCGCGTTCTGCAAAAAGCACCATTTGCATGCACATCTTGTGGTTTTGCAGAAAACTTCATCCGCGTCTACCAAAAGATGCATGTGCATGCTTAAAACGCGTTTTTGCACAAATGCGTGCGCGGGTGCTAAAAAGAGCAGCATCGGCATGCTTAGCACGTCGTTTGGTAGAAATCCACGTGCGCGTTCTGCCAAAAGCACCATTGGCATGCACATCTTGTGGTTTTGCAGAAAACTTCATCCGCGTCTACCAAAAGATGCATGTGCATGCTTAAAACGCGTTTTCGCACAAATCCGTGCGCGGGTGCTAAAAAGAGCAGCATCGGCATGCTTAGCACGTCGTTTGGTAGAAATCCACGTGCGCGTTCTGCCAAAAGCACCATTTGCATGCACATCTTGTGGTTTTTCAGAAAACTTCATCCGCGTCTACCAAAAGATGCATGTGCATGCTTAAAACGCGTTTTCGCACAAATGCGTGCGCGGGTGCTAAAAAGAGCAGCATCGGCATGCTTAGCACGTCTTTTGGTAGAAATCCACGTGCACATTCTGCCAAAAGCACCATTTGGATGCACATCTTGTGGTTTTGCAGAAAACTTCATCCGCGTCTACCAAAAGATGCATGTGCATGCTTAAAACGCGTTTTCGCACAAATCCGTGCGCGGGTGCTAAAAAGAGCAGCATCGGCATGCTTAGCACGTCGTTTGGTAGAAATCCACGTGCGCGTTCTGCCAAAAGCACCATTTGCATGCACATCTTGTGGTTTTGCAGAAAACTTCATCCGCGTCTAAAAAAAGATGCATGTGCATGCTTAAAACGCGTTTTCGCACAAATCCGTGCGCGGGTGCTAAAAAGAGCAGCATCGGCATGCTTAGCACGTCGTTTGGTAGAAATCCACGTGCGCGTTCTGCCAAAAGCACCATTTGCATGCACATCTTGTGGTTTTGCAGAAAACTTCATCCGCGTCTGCCAAAAGATGCATGTGCATGCTTAAAACGCGTTTTCGCACAAATCCGTGCGCGGGTGCTAAAAAGAGCAGCATCGGCATGCTTAGCACGTCGTTTGGTAGAAATCCACGTGCGCGTTCTGCCAAAAGCACCATTTGCATGCACATCTTGCGGTTTTGCAGAAAACTTCATCCGCGTCTACCAAAAGATGCATGTGCATGCTTAAAACGCGTTTTCACACAAATCCGTGCGCGTGTGCTAAAAAGAGCAGCATCGGTATGCTTAGCACGTCGTTTGGTAGAAATCCACGTGCGCGTTCTGCCAAAAGCACCATTTGCATGCACATCTTGTGGTTTTGCAGAAAACTTCATCCGCGTCTACCAAAAGATGCATGTGCATGCTTAAAACTCGATTTCGCACAAATCCGTGCGCGGGTGCTAAAAAGAGCAGCATCGGCATGCTTAGCACGTCGTTTGGTAGAAATCCACGTGCGCGTTCTGCCAAAAGCACCATTTGCATGCACATCTTGTGGTTTTGCAGAAAACTTCATCCGCGTCTACCAAAAGATGCATGTGCATGCTTAAAACGCGTTTTCGCACAAATCCGTGCGCGGGTGCTAAAAAGAGCAGCATCGGCATGCTTAGCACGTCGTTTGGTAGAAATCCACGTGCGCGTTCTGCCAAAAGCACCATTTGCATGCACATCTTGTGGTTTTGCAGAAAACTTCATCCGCGTCTACCAAAAGATGCATGTGCATGCTTAAAACGCGTTTTCGCACAAATGCGTGCGCGGGTGCTAAAAAGAGCAGCATCGGCATGCTTAGCACGTCGTTTGGTAGAAATCCACGTGCGCGTTCTGCCAAAAGCACCATTTGCATGCACATCTTGTGGTTTTGCAGAAAACTTCATCCGCGTCTACCAAAAGATGCATGTGCATGCTTAAAACGCGTTTTCGCACAAATCCGTGCGCGGGTGCTAAAAGAGCAGCATCGGCATGCTTAGCACGTCGTTTGGTAGAAATCCACGTCCGCGTTCTGCAAAAAGCACCATTTGCATGCACATCTTGTGGTTTTGCAGAAAACTTCACCCGCGTCTAGCAAAAGATGCATGTGCATGCTTAAAACGCGTTTTCGCACAAATGCGTGCGCGGGTGCTAAAAAGAGCAGCATCGGCATGCTTAGCACGTCGTTTGGTAGAAATCCACGTGCGCGTTCTGCCAAAAGCACCATTGGCATGCACATCTTGTGGTTTTGCAGAAAACTTCATCCGCGTCTACCAAAAGATGCATGTGCATGCTTAAAACGCGTTTTCGCACAAATCCGTGCGCGGGTGCTAAAAAGAGCAGCATCGGCATGCTTAGCACGTCGTTTGGTAGAAATCCACGTGCGCGTTCTGCCAAAAGCACCATTTGCATGCACATCTTGTGGTTTTGCAGAAAACTTCATCCGCGTCTACCAAAAGATGCGTGTGCATGCTTAAAACGCGTTTTCGCACAAATGCGTGCGCGGGTGCTAAAAAGAGCAGCATCGGCATGCTTAGCACGTCGTTTGGTAGAAATCCACGTGCGCATTCTGCCAAAAGCACCATTTGGATGCACATCTTGTGGTTTTGCAGAAAACTTCATCCGCGTCTACCAAAAGATGCATGTGCATGCTTAAAACGCGTTTTCGCACAAATCCGTGCGCGGGTGCTAAAAAGAGCAGCATCGGCATGCTTAGCACGTCGCTTGGTAGAAATCCACGTGCGCGTTCTGCCAAAAGCACCATTTGCATGCACATCTTGTGGTTTTGCAGAAAAGTTCATCCGCGTCTAAAAAAAGATGCATGTGCATGCTTAAAACGCGTTTTCGCACAAATCCGTGCGCGGGTGCTAAAAAGAGCAGCATCGGCATGCTTAGCACGTCGTTTGGTAGAAATCCACGTGCGCGTTCTGCCAAAAGCACCATTTGCATGCACATCTTGTGGTTTTGCAGAAAACTTCATCCGCGTCTACCAAAAGATGCATGTGCATGCTTAAAACGCGTTTTCGCACAAATCCGTGCGCGGGTGCTAAAAAGAGCAGCATCGGCATGCTTAGCACGTCGTTTGGTAGAAATCCACGTGCGCGTTCTGCCAAAAGCACCATTTGCATGCACATCTTGTGGTTTTGCAGAAAACTTCATCCGCGTCTACCAAAAGATGCATGTGCATGCTTAAAACGCGTTTTCGCACAAATCCGTGCGCGGGTGCTAAAAAGAGCAGCATCGGCATGCTTAGCACGTCGTTTGGTAGAAATCCACGTGCGCGTTCTGCCAAAAGCACCATTTGCATGCACATCTTGCGGTTTTGCAGAAAACTTCATCCGCGTCTACCAAAAGATGCATGTGCATGCTTAAAACACGTTTTCGCACAAATCCGTGCGCGGGTGCTAAAAAGAGCAGCATCGGCATGCTTAGCACGTCGTTTGGTAGAAATCCACGTGCGCGTTCTGCAAAAAGCACCATTTGCATGCACATCTTGTGGTTTTGCAGAAAACTTCATCCGCGTCTACCAAAAGATGCATGTGCATGCTTAAAACGCGTTTTCGCACAAATCCGTGCGCGGGTGCTAAAAAGAGCAGCATCGGCATGCTTAGCACGTCGTTTGGTAGAAATCCACGTGCGCGTTCTGCCAAAAGCACCATTTGCATGCACATCTTGTGGTTTTGCAGAAAACTTCATCCGCGTCTACCAAAAGATGCATGTGCATGCTTAAAACGCGTTTTCGCACAAATCCATGCGCGGGTGCTAAAAAGAGCAGCATCGGTATGCTTAGCACGTCGTTTGGTAGAAATCCACGTGCGCGTTCTGCCAAAAGCACCATTTGCATGCACATCTTGTGGTTTTGCAGAAAACTTCATCCGCGTCTACCAAAAGATGCATGTGCATGCTTAAAACGCGTTTTCGCACAAATGCGTGCGCGGGTGCTAAAAAGAGCAGCATCGGCATGCTTAGCACCTCGTTTGGTAGAAATCCACGTGCGCGTTCTGCCAAAAGCACCATTTGCATGCACATCTTGTGGTTTTGCAGAAAACTTCATCCGCGTCTACCAAAAGACGCATGTGCATGCTTAAAACGCGTTTTCGCACAAATGCGTGCGCGGGTGCTAAAAAGAGCAGCATCGGCATGCTTAGCACGTCGTTTGGTAGAAATCCACGTGCGCGTTCTGCCAAAAGTACCATTTGCATGCACATCTTGTGGTTTTGCAGAAAACTTCATCCGCGTCTACCAAAAGATGCATGTGCATGCTTAAAACGCGTTTTCGCACAAATCCGTGCGCGGGTGCTAAAAGAGCAGCATCGGCATGCTTAGCACGTCGTTTGGTAGAAATCCACGTGCGCGTTCTGCCAAAAGCACCATTTGCATGCACATCTTGTGGTTTTGCAGAAAACTTCATCCGCGTCTACCAAAAGATGCATGTGCATGCTTAAAACGCGTTTTCGCACAAATCCGTGCGCGGGTGCTAAAAAGAGCAGCATCGGCATGCTTAGCACGTCGTTTGGTAGAAATCCACGTGCGCGTTCTGCCAAAAGCACCATTTGCATGCACATCTTGTGGTTTTGCAGAAAACTTCATCCGCGTCTACCAAAAGATGCATGTGCATGCTTAAAACGCGTTTTCGCACAAATCCGTGCGCGGGTGCTAAAAAGAGCAGCATCGGCATGCTTAGCACGTCGTTTGGTAGAAATCCACGTGCGCGTTCTGCCAAAAGCACCATTTGCATGCACATCTTGTGGTTTTGCAGAAAACTTCATCCGCGTCTACCAAAAGATGCATGTGCATGCTTAAAACGCGTTTTCGCACAAATCCGTGCGCGGGTGCTAAAAAAAGCAGCATCGGCATGCTTAGCACGTCGTTTGGTAGAAATCCACGTGCGCGTTCTGCAAAAAGCACCATTTGCATGCACATCTTGTGGTTTTGCAGAAAACTTCATCCGCGTCTACCAAAAGATGCATGTGCATGCTTAAAACGCGTTTTTGCACAAATGCGTGCGCGGGTGCTAAAAAGAGCAGCATCGGCATGCTTAGCACGTCGTTTGGTAGAAATCCACGTGCGCGTTCTGCCAAAAGCACCATTTGCATGCACATCTTGTGGTTTTGCAGAAAACTTCATCCGCGTCTACCAAAAGATGCATGTGCATGCTTAAAACGCGTTTTCGCACAAATGCGTGCCCGGGTGCTAAAAAGAGCAGCATCGGCATGCTTAGCACGTCGTTTGGTAGAAATCCACGTGCGCGTTCTGCCAAAAGCACCATTTGCATGCACATCTTGTGGTTTTGCAGAAAACTTCATCCGCGTCTACCAAAAGATGCATGTGCATGCTTAAAACGCGTTTTCGCACAAATCCGTGCGCGGGTGCTAAAAGAGCAGCATCGGCATGCTTAGCACGTCGTTTGGTAGAAATCCACGTGCGCGTTCTGCAAAAAGCACCATTTGCATGCACATCTTGTGGTTTTGCAGAAAACTTCACCCGCGTCTACCAAAAGATGCATGTGCATGCTTAAAACGCGTTTTCGCACAAATGCGTGCGCGGGTGCTAAAAAGAGCAGCATCGGCATGCTTAGCACGTCGTTTGGTAGAAATCCACGTGCGCGTTCTGCCAAAAGCACCATTGGCATGCACATCTTGTGGTTTTGCAGAAAACTTCATCCGCGTCTACCAAAAGATGCATGTGCATGCTTAAAACGCGTTTTCGCACAAATGCGTGCGCGGGTGCTAAAAAGAGCAGCATCGGCATGCTTAGCACGTCGTTTGGTAGAAATCCACGTGCGCGTTCTGCCAAAAGCACCATTTGCATGCACATCTTGTGGTTTTGCAGAAAACTTCATCCGCGTCTACCAAAAGATGCATGTGCATGCTTAAAACGCGTTTTCGCACAAATCCGTGCGCGGGTGCTAAAAGAGCAGCATCGGCATGCTTAGCACGTCGTTTGGTAGAAATCCACGTGCGCGTTCTGCCAAAAGCACCATTTGCATGCACATCTTGTGGTTTTGCAGAAAACTTCATCCGCGTCTACCAAAAGATGCATGTGCATGCTTAAAACGCGTTTTCGCACAAATCCGTGCGCGGGTGCTAAAAAGAGCAGCATCGGCATGCTTAGCACGTCGTTTGGTAGAAATCCACGTGCGCGTTCTGCCAAAAGCACCATTTGCATGCACATCTTGTGGTTTTGCAGAAAACTTCATCCGCGTCTACCAAAAGATGCATGTGCATGCTTAAAACGCGTTTTCGCACAAATCCGTGCGCGGGTGCTAAAAAAAGCAGCATCGGCATGCTTAGCACGTCGTTTGGTAGAAATCCACGTGCGCGTTCTGCAAAAAGGACCATTTGCATGCACATCTTGTGGTTTTGCAGAAAACTTCATCCGCGTCTACCAAAAGATGCATGTGCATGCTTAAAACGCGTTTTCGCACAAAAGCGTGCGCGGGTGCTAAAAAGAGCAGCATCGGCATGCTTAGCACGTCGTTTGGTAGAAATCCACGTGCGCGTTCTGCCAAAAGCACCATTTGCATGCACATCTTGTGGTTTTGCAGAAAACTTCACCCGCGTCTACCAAAAGATGCATGTGCATCCTTAAAACGCGTTTTCGCACAAATGCGTGCGCGGGTGCTAAAAAGAGCAGCATCGGCATGCTTAGCACGTCGTTTGGTAGAAATCCACGTGCGCGTTCATCAAAAAGCACCATTTGCATGCACATCTTGTGGTTTTGCAGAAAACTTCATCCGCGTCTACCAAAAGATGCATGTGCATGCTTAAAACGCGTTTTCGCACAAATGCGTGCGCGGGTGCTAAAAAGAGCAGCATCGGCATGCTTAGCACGTCGTTTGGTAGAAATCCACGTGCGCGTTCTGCCAAAAGCACCATTTGCATGCACATCTTGTGGTTTTGCAGAAAACTTCATCCGCGTCTACCAAAAGATGCATGTGCATGCTTAAAACACGTCTTCGCACAAATCCGTGCGCGGGTGCTAAAAAGAGCAGCATCGGCATGCTTAGCACGTCGTTTGGTAGAAATCCACGTGCGCGTTCTGCAAAAAGCACCATTTGCATGCACATCTTGTGGTTTTGCAGAAAACTTCATCCGCGTCTACCAAAAGATGCATGTGCATGCTTAAAACGCGTTTTCGCACAAATGCGTGCGCGGGTGCTAAAAAGAGCAGCATCGGCATGCTTAGCACGTCGTTTGGTAGAAATCCACGTGCGCGTTCTGCCAAAAGCACCATTTGCATGCACATCTTGTGGTTTTGCAGAAAACTTCATCCGCGTCTACCAAAAGATGCATGTGCATGCTTAAATCGCGTTTTCGCACAAATGCGTGCGCGGGTGCTAAAAAGAGCAGCATCGGCATGCTTAGCACGTCGTTTGGAAGAAATCCACGTGCGCGTTCTGCCAAAAGCACCATTTGCATGCACATCTTGTGGTTTTGCAGAAAACTTCATCCGCCTACCAAAAGATGCATGTGCATGCTTAAAACGCGTTTTCGCACAAATCCGTGCGCGGGTGCTAAAAAGAGCAGCATCGGCATGCTTAGCACGTCGTTTGGTAGAAATCCACATGCGCGTTCTGCCAAAAGCACCATTTGCATGCACATCTTGTGGTTTTGCAGAAAACTTCATCCGCGTCTACCAAAAGATGCATGTGCATGCTTAAAACGCGTTTTCGCACAAATGCGTGCGCGGGTGCTAAAAAGAGCAGCATCGGCATGCTTAGCACGTCGTTTGGTAGAAATCCACGTGCGCGTTCTGCCAAAAGCACCATTTGCATGCACATCTTGTGGTTTTGCAGAAAACTTCATCCGCGTCTACCAAAAGATGCATGTGCATGCTTAAAACGCGTTTTCGCACAAATCCGTGCGCGGGTGCTAAAAAGAGAAGCATCGGCATGCTTAGCACGTCGTTTGGTAGAAATCCACGTGCGCGTTCTGCCAAAAGCACCATTTGCATGCACATCTTGTGGTTTTGCAGAAAACTTCATCCGCGTCTACCAAAAGATGCATGTGCATGCTTAAAACGCGTTTTCGCACAAATCCGTGCGCGGTTGCTAAAAAGAGCAGCATCGGCATGCTTAGCACGTCGTTTGGTAGAAATCCACGTGCGCGTTCTGCCAAAAGCACCATTTGCATGCACATCTTGTGGTTTTGCAGAAAACTTCATCCGCGTCTACCAAAAGATGCATGTGCATGCTTAAAACGCGTTTTCGCACAAATGCGTGCGCGGGTGCTAAAAAGAGCAGCATCGGCATGCTTAGCACGTCGTTTGGTAGAAATCCACGTGCGCGTTCTGCCAAAAGCACCATTTGCATGCACATCTTGTGGTTTTGCAGAAAACTTCATCCGCGTCTACCAAAAGATGCATGTGCATGCTTAAAACGCGTTTTCGCACAAATCCGTGCGCGGGTGCTAAAAAGAGCAGCATCGGCATGCTTAGCACGTCGTTTGGTAGAAATCCACGTGCGCGTTCTGCCAAAAGCACCATTCGCATGCACAACTTGTGGTTTTGCAGAAAACTTCACCCGCGTCTACCAAAAGATGCATGTGCATGCTTAAAACGCGTTTTCGCACAAATGCGTGCGCGGGTGCTAAAAAGAGCAGCATCGGCATGCTTAGCACGTCGTTTGGTAGAAATCCACGTGCGTGTTCTGCCAAAAGCACCATTGGCATGCACATCTTGTGGTTTTGCAGAAAACTTCATCCGCGTCTACCAAAAGATGCATGTGCATGCTTAAAACGCGTTTTCGCACAAATCCGTGCGCGGGTGCTAAAAAGAGCAGCATCGGCATGCTTAGCACGTCGTTTGGTAGAAATCCACGTGCGCGTTCTGCCAAAAGCACCATTTGCATGCACATCTTGTGGTTTTGCAGAAAACTTCATCCGCGTCTACCAAAAGATGCATGTGCATGCTTAAAACGCGTTTTCGCACAAATGCGTGCGCGGGGTGCTAAAAAGAGCAGCATCGGCATGCTTAGCACGTCGTTTGGTAGAAATCCACGTGCGCATTCTGCCAAAAGCACCATTTGGATGCACATCTTGTGGTTTTGCAGAAAACTTCATCCGCGTCTACCAAAAGATGCATGTGCATGCTTAAAACGCGTTTTCGCACAAATCCGTGCGCGGGTGCTAAAAAGAGCAGCATCGGCATGCTTAGCACGTCGTTTGGTAGAAATCCACGTGCGCGTTCTGCAAAAAGCACCATTTGCATGCACATCTTGCGGTTTTTCAGAAAACTTCATCCGCGTCTACCAAAAGATGCATGTGCATGCTTAAAACGCGTTTTCGGACAAATGCGTGCGCGGGTGCTAAAAAGAGCAGCATCGGCATGCTTAGCACGTCGTTTGGTAGAAATCCACGTGCGCGTTCTGCCAAAAGCACCATTTGCATGCACATCTTGTGGTTTTGCAGAAAACTTCATCCGCGTCTACCAAAAGATGCATGTGCATGCTTAAAACGCGTTTTCGCACAAATGCGTGCGCGGGTGCTAAAAAGAGCAGCATCGGCATGCTTAGCACGTCGTTTGGTAGAAATCCACGTGCGTGTTCTGCCAAAAGCACCATTGGCATGCACATCTTGTGGTTTTGCAGAAAACTTCATCCGCGTCTACCAAAAGATGCATGTGCATGCTTAAAACGCGTTTTCGCACAAATCCGTGCGCGGGTGCTAAAAAGAGCAGCATCGGCATGCTTAGCACGTCGTTTGGTAGAAATCCACGTGCGCGTTCTGCCAAAAGCACCATTTGCATGCACATCTTGTGGTTTTGCAGAAAACTTCATCCGCGTCTACCAAAAGATGCATGTGCATGCTTAAAACGCGTTTTCGCACAAATGCGTGCGCGGGTGCTAAAAAGAGCAGCATCGGCATGCTTAGCACGTCGTTTGGTAGAAATCCACGTGCGCATTCTGCCAAAAGCACCATTTGGATGCACATCTTGTGGTTTTGCAGAAAACTTCATCCGCGTCTACCAAAAGATGCATGTGCACGCTTAAAACGCGTTTTCGCACAAATCCGTGCGCGGGTGCTAAAAAGAGCAGCATCGGCATGCTTAGCACGTCGTTTGGTAGAAATCCACGTGCGCGTTCTGCCAAAAGCACCATTTGCATGCACATCTTGCGGTTTTGCAGAAAACTTCATCCGCGTCTACCAAAAGATGCATGTGCATGCTTAAAACGCGTTTTCGCACAAATGCGTGCGCGGGTGCTAAAAAGAGCAGCATCGGCATGCTTAGCACGTCGTTTGGTAGAAATCCACGTGCGCGTTCTGCCAAAAGCACCATTTGCATGCACATCTTGTGGTTTTGCAGAAAACTTCATCCGCGTCTACCAATAGATGCATGTGCATGCTTAAAACGCGTTTTCGCACAAATCCGTGCGCGGGTGCTAAAAGAGCAGCATCGGCATGCTTAGCACGTCGTTTGGTAGAAATCCACGTGCGCGTTCTGCAAAAAGCACCATTTGCATGCACATCTTGTGGTTTTGCAGAAAACTTCACCCGCGTCTACCAAAAGATGCATGTGCATGCTTAAAACGCGTTTTCGCACAAATGCGTGCGCGGGTGCTAAAAAGAGCAGCATCGGCATGCTTAGCACGTCGTTTGGTAGAAATCCACGTGCGCGTTCTGCCAAAAGCACCATTGGCATGCACATCTTGTGGTTTTGCAGAAAACTTCATCCGCGTCTACCAAAAGATGCATGTGCATGCTTAAAACGCGTTTTCGCACAAATCCGTGCGCGGGTGCTAAAAAGAGCAGCATCGGCATGCTTAGCACGTCGTTCGGTAGACATCCACGTGCGCGTTCTGCCAAAAGCACCATTTGCATGCACATCTTGTGGTTTTGCAGAAAACTTCATCCGCGTCTACCAAAAGATGCATGTGCATGCTTAAAACGCGTTTTCGCACAAATCCGTGCGCGGTTGCTAAAAAGAGCAGCATCGGCATGCTTAGCACGTCGTTTGGTAGAAATCCACGTGCGCGTTCTGCCAAAAGCACCATTTGCATGCACATCTTGTGGTTTTGCAGAAAACTTCATCCGCGTCTACCAAAAGATGCATGTGCATGCTTAAAACGCGTTTTCGCACAAATGCGTGCGCGGGTGCTAAAAAGAGCAGCATCGGCATGCTTAGCACGTCGTTTGGTAGAAATCCACGTGCGCGTTCTGCCAAAAGCACCATTTGCATGCACATCTTGTGGTTTTGCAGAAAACTTCATCCGCGTCTACCAAAAGATGCATGTGCATGCTTAAAACGCGTTTTCGCACAAATCCGTGCGCGGGTGCTAAAAAGAGCAGCATCGGCATGCTTAGCACGTCGTTTGGTAGAAATCCACGTGCGCGTTCTGCCAAAAGCACCATTCGCATGCACAACTTGTGGTTTTGCAGAAAACTTCACCCGCGTCTACCAAAAGATGCATGTGCATGCTTAAAACGCGTTTTCGCACAAATGCGTGCGCGGGTGCTAAAAAGAGCAGCATCGGCATGCTTAGCACGTCGTTTGGTAGAAATCCACGTGCGTGTTCTGCCAAAAGCACCATTGGCATGCACATCTTGTGGTTTTGCAGAAAACTTCATCCGCGTCTACCAAAAGATGCATGTGCATGCTTAAAACGCGTTTTCGCACAAATCCGTGCGCGGGTGCTAAAAAGAGCAGCATCGGCATGCTTAGCACGTCGTTTGGTAGAAATCCACGTGCGCGTTCTGCCAAAAGCACCATTTGCATGCACATCTTGTGGTTTTGCAGAAAACTTCATCCGCGTCTACCAAAAGATGCATGTGCATGCTTAAAACGCGTTTTCGCACAAATGCGTGCGCGGGTGCTAAAAAGAGCAGCATCGGCATGCTTAGCACGTCGTTTGGTAGAAATCCACGTGCGCATTCTGCCAAAAGCACCATTTGGATGCACATCTTGTGGTTTTGCAGAAAACTTCATCCGCGTCTACCAAAAGATGCATGTGCATGCTTAAAACGCGTTTTCGCACAAATCCGTGCGCGGGTGCTAAAAAGAGCAGCATCGGCATGCTTAGCACGTCGTTTGGTAGAAATCCACGTGCGCGTTCTGCAAAAAGCACCATTTGCATGCACATCTTGCGGTTTTTCAGAAAACTTCATCCGCGTCTACCAAAAGATGCATGTGCATGCTTAAAACGCGTTTTCGGACAAATGCGTGCGCGGGTGCTAAAAAGAGCAGCATCGGCATGCTTAGCACGTCGTTTGGTAGAAATCCACGTGCGCGTTCTGCCAAAAGCACCATTTGCATGCACATCTTGTGGTTTTGCAGAAAACTTCATCCGCGTCTACCAAAAGATGCATGTGCATGCTTAAAACGCGTTTTCGCACAAATGCGTGCGCGGGTGCTAAAAAGAGCAGCATCGGCATGCTTAGCACGTCGTTTGGTAGAAATCCACGTGCGTGTTCTGCCAAAAGCACCATTGGCATGCACATCTTGTGGTTTTGCAGAAAACTTCATCCGCGTCTACCAAAAGATGCATGTGCATGCTTAAAACGCGTTTTCGCACAAATCCGTGCGCGGGTGCTAAAAAGAGCAGCATCGGCATGCTTAGCACGTCGTTTGGTAGAAATCCACGTGCGCGTTCTGCCAAAAGCACCATTTGCATGCACATCTTGTGGTTTTGCAGAAAACTTCATCCGCGTCTACCAAAAGATGCATGTGCATGCTTAAAACGCGTTTTCGCACAAATGCGTGCGCGGGTGCTAAAAAGAGCAGCATCGGCATGCTTAGCACGTCGTTTGGTAGAAATCCACGTGCGCATTCTGCCAAAAGCACCATTTGGATGCACATCTTGTGGTTTTGCAGAAAACTTCATCCGCGTCTACCAAAAGATGCATGTGCATGCTTAAAACGCGTTTTCGCACAAATCCGTGCGCGGGTGCTAAAAAGAGCAGCATCGGCATGCTTAGCACGTCGTTTGGTAGAAATCCACGTGCGCGTTCTGCCAAAAGCACCATTTGCATGCACATCTTGCGGTTTTGCAGAAAACTTCATCCGCGTCTACCAAAAGATGCATGTGCATGCTTAAAACGCGTTTTCGCACAAATGCGTGCGCGGGTGCTAAAAAGAGCAGCATCGGCATGCTTAGCACGTCGTTTGGTAGAAATCCACGTGCGCGTTCTGCCAAAAGCACCATTTGCATGCACATCTTGTGGTTTTGCAGAAAACTTCATCCGCGTCTACCAATAGATGCATGTGCATGCTTAAAACGCGTTTTCGCACAAATCCGTGCGCGGGTGCTAAAAGAGCAGCATCGGCATGCTTAGCACGTCGTTTGGTAGAAATCCACGTGCGCGTTCTGCAAAAAGCACCATTTGCATGCACATCTTGTGGTTTTGCAGAAAACTTCACCCGCGTCTACCAAAAGATGCATGTGCATGCTTAAAACGCGTTTTCGCACAAATGCGTGCGCGGGTGCTAAAAAGAGCAGCATCGGCATGCTTAGCACGTCGTTTGGTAGAAATCCACGTGCGCGTTCTGCCAAAAGCACCATTGGCATGCACATCTTGTGGTTTTGCAGAAAACTTCATCCGCGTCTACCAAAAGATGCATGTGCATGCTTAAAACGCGTTTTCGCACAAATCCGTGCGCGGGTGCTAAAAAGAGCAGCATCGGCATGCTTAGCACGTCGTTCGGTAGACATCCACGTGCGCGTTCTGCCAAAAGCACCATTTGCATGCACATCTTGTGGTTTTGCAGAAAACTTCATCCGCGTCTACCAAAAGATGCATGTGCATGCTTAAAACGCGTTTTCGCACAAATCCGTGCGCGGGTGCTAAAAAGAGCAGCATCGGCATGCTTAGCACGTCGTTTGGTAGAAATCCACGTGCGCGTTCTGCAAAAAGCACCATTTGCATGCACATCTTGCGGTTTTTCAGAAAACTTCATCCGCGTCTACCAAAAGATGCATGTGCATGCTTAAAACGCGTTTTCGGACAAATGCGTGCGCGGGTGCTAAAAAGAGCAGCATCGGCATGCTTAGCACGTCGTTTGGTAGAAATCCACGTGCGCGTTCTGCCAAAAGCACCATTTGCATGCACATCTTGTGGTTTTGCAGAAAACTTCATCCGCGTCTACCAAAAGATGCATGTGCATGCTTAAAACGCGTTTTCGCACAAATCCGTGCGCGGGTGCTAAAAAAGCAGCATCGGCATGCTTAGCACGTCGTCTGGTAGAAATCCACGTGCGCGTTCTGCAAAAAGCACCATTTGCATGCACATATTGTGGTTTTGCAGAAAACTTCATCGGCGTCTACCAAAAGATGCATGTGCATGCTTAAAACGCGTTTTTGCACAAATCCGTGCGCGGGTGCTAAAAAGAGCAGCATCGGCATGCTTAGCACGTCGTTTGGTAGAAATCCACGTGCGCGTTCTGCCAAAAGCACCATTTGCATGCACATCTTGTGGTTTTGCAGAAAACTTCATCCGCGTCTACCAAAAGATGCATGTGCATGCTTAAAACGCGTTTTCGCACAAATCCGTGCGCGGGTGCTAAAAAGAGCAGCATCGGCATGCTTAGCACGTCGTTTGGTAGAAATCCACGTGCGCGTTCTGCAAAAAGCACCATTTGCATGCACATGTTGTGGTTTTGCAGAAAACTTCATCCGCGTCTACCAAAAGATGCATGTGCATGCTTAAAACGCGTTTTCGCACAAATGCGTGCGCGGGTGCTAAAAAGAGCAGCATCGGCATGCTTAGCACGTCGTTTGGTAGAAATCCACGTGCGCGTTCTGCAAAAAGCACCATTTGCATGCACATCTTGCGGTTTTTCAGAAAACTTCATCCGCGTCTACCAAAAGATGCATGTGCATGCTTAAAACGCGTTTTCGCACAAATGCGTGCGCGGGTGCTAAAAAGAGCAGCATCGGCATGCTTAGCACGTCGTTTGGTAGAAATCCACGTGCGCGTTCTGCCAAAAGCACCATTTGCATGCACATCTTGTGGTTTTGCAGAAAACTTCATCCGCGTCTACCAAAAGATGCATGTGCATGCTTAAAACGCGTTTTCGCACAAATCCGTGCGCGGGTGCTAAAAAGAGCAGCATCGGCATGCTTAGCACGTCGTTTGGTAGAAATCCACGTGCGCGTTCTGCCAAAAGCACCATTTGCATGCACATCTTGTGGTTTTGCAGAAAACTTCATCCGCGTCTACCAAAAGATGCATGTGCATGCTTAAAACGCGTTTTTGCACAAATGCGTGCGCGGATGCTAAAAAGAGCAGCATCGGCATGCTTAGCACGTCGTTTGGTAGAAATCCACGTGCGCGTTCTGCCAAAAGCACCATTTGCATGCACATCTTGTGGTTTTGCAGAAAACTTCATCCGCGTCTACCAAAAGATGCATGTGCATGCTTAAAACGCGTTTTCGCACAAATCCGTGCGCGGGTGCTAAAAAGAGCAGCATCGGCATGCTTAGCACGTCGTTTGGTAGAAATCCACGTGCGCGTTCTGCCAAAAGCACCATTTGCATGCACATCTTGTGGTTTTGCAGAAAACTTCATCCGCGTCTACCAAAAGATGCATGTGCATGCTTAAAACGCGTTTTCGCACAAATGCGTGCGCGGGTGCTAAAAAGAGAAGCATCGGCATGCTTAGCACGTCGTTTGGTAGAAATCCACGTGCGCGTTCTGCAAAAAGCACCATTTGCATGCACATCTTGTGGTTTTGCAGAAAACTTCATCCGCGTCTACCAAAAGATGCATGTGCATGCTTAAAACGCGTTTTCGCACAAATGCGTGCGCGGGTGCTAAAAAGAGCAGCATCGGCATGCTTAGCACGTCGTTTGGTAGAAATCCACGTGCGCGTTCTGCCAAAAGCACCATTTGCATGCACATGTTGTGGTTTTGCAGAAAACTTCATCCGCGTCTACCAAAAGATGCATGTGCATGCTTAAAACGCGTTTTCGCACAAATGCGTGCGCGGGTGCTAAAAAGAGCAGCATCGGCATGCTTAGCACGTCGTTTGGTAGAAATCCACGTGCGCGTTCTGCAAAAAGCACCATTTGCATGCACATCTTGCGGTTTTTCAGAAAACTTCATCCGCGTCTACCAAAAGATGCATGTGCATGCTTAAAACGCGTTTTCGCACAAATGCGTGCGCGGGTGCTAAAAAGAGCAGCATCGGCATGCTTAGCACGTCGTTTGGTAGAAATCCCCGTGCGCGTTCTGCCAAAAGCACCATTTGCATGCACATCTTGTGGTTTTGCAGAAAACTTCATCCGCGTCTACCAAAAGATGCATGTGCATGCTTAAAACGCGTTTTCGCACAAATCCGTGCGCGGGTGCTAAAAAGAGCAGCATCGGCATGCTTAGCACGTCGTTTGGTAGAAATCCACGTGCGCGTTCTGCCAAAAGCACCATTTGCATGCACATCTTGTGGTTTTGCAGAAAACTTCATCCGCGTCTACCAAAAGATGCATGTGCATGCTTAAAACGCGTTTTCGCACAAATGCGTGCGCGGGTGCTAAAAAGAGCAGCATCGGCATGCTTAGCACGTCGTTTGGTAGAAATCCACGTGCGCGTTCTGCCAAAAGCACCATTTGCATGCACATCTTGTGGTTTTGCAGAAAACTTCATCCGCGTCTACCAAAAGATGCATGTGCATGCTTAAAACGCGTTTTCGCACAAATCCGTGCGCGGGTGCTAAAAAGAGAAGCATCGGCATGCTTAGCACGTCGTTTGGTAGAAATCCTCGTGCGCGTTCTGCAAAAAGCACCATTTGCATGCACATCTTGTGGTTTTGCAGAAAACTTCATCCGCGTCTACCAAAAGATGCATGTGCATGCTTAAAACGCGTTTTCGCACAAATGCGTGCGCGGGTGCTAAAAAGAGCAGCATCGGCATGCTTAGCACGTCGTTTGGTAGAAATCCACGTGCGCGTTCTGCCAAAAGCACCATTTGCATGCACATCTTGTGGTTTTGCAGAAAACTTCATCCGCGTCTACCAAAAGATGCATGTGCATGCTTAAAACGCGTTTTCGCACAAATGCGTGCGCGGGTGCTAAAAAGAGCAGCATCGGCATGCTTAGCACGTCGTTTGGTAGAAATCCACGTGCGCGTTCTGCCAAAAGCACCATTTGCATGCACATCTTGTGGTTTTGCAGAAAACTTCATCCGCGTCTACCAAAAGATGCATGTGCATGCTTAACACGCGTTTTCGCACAAATCAGTGCGCGGGTGCTAAAAAGAGCAGCATCGGCATGCTTAGCACGTCGTTTGGTAGAAATCCACGTGCGCGTTCTGCAAAAAGCACCATTTGCATGCACAGCTTGTGGTTTTGCAGAAAACTTCATCCGCGTCTACCAAAAGATGCATGTGCATGCTTAAAACGCGTTTTCGCACAAATGCGTGCGCGGGTGCTAAAAAGAGCAGCATCGGCATGCTTAGCACGTCGTTTGGTAGAAATCCACGTGCGCATTCTGCCAAAAGCACCATTTGCATGCACATCTTGTGGTTTTGCAGAAAACTTCATCCGCGTCTACCAAAAGATGCATGTGCATGCTTAAAACGCGTTTTCGCACAATTGCGTGCGCGGGTGCTAAAAAGAGCAGCATCGGCATGCTTAGCACGTCGTTTGGAAGAAATCCACGTGCGCGTTCTGCCAAAAGCACCATTTGCATGCACATCTTGTGGTTTTGCAGAAAACTTCATCCGCGTCTACCAAAAGATGCATGTGCATGCTTAAAACGCGTTTTCGCACAAATCCGTGCGCGGGTGCTAAAAAGAGCAGCATCGGCATGCTTAGCACGTCGTTTGGTAGAAATCCACGTGCGCGTTCTGCCAAAAGCACCATTTGCATGCACATCTTGCGGTTTTTCAGAAAACTTCATCCGCGTCTACCAAAAGATGCATGTGCATGCTTAAAACGCGTTTTCGCACAAATGCGTGCGCGGGTGCTAAAAAGAGCAGCATCGGCATGCTTAGCACGTCGTTTGGTAGAAATCCACGTGCGCGTTCTGCCAAAAGCACCATTAGCATGCACATCTTGTGGTTTTGCAGAAAACTTCATCCGCGTCTACCAAAAGATGCATGTGCATGCTTAAAACGCGTTTTCGCACAAATCCGTGCGCGGGTGCTAAAAAGAGCAGCATCGGCATGCTTAGCACGTCGTTTGGTAGAAATCCACGTGCGCGTTCTGCCAAAAGCACCATTTGCATGCACATCTTGTGGTTTTGCAGAAAACTTCATCCGCGTCTACCAAAAGATGCATGTGCATGCTTAAAACGCGTTTTCGCACAAATGCGTGCGCGGGTGCTAAAAAGAGCAGCATCGGCATGCTTAGCACGTCGTTTGGTAGAAATCCACGTGCGCGTTCTGCCAAAAGCACCATTTGCATGCACATCTTGTGGTTTTGCAGAAAACTTCATCCGCGTCTACCAAAAGATGCATGTGCATGCTTAAAACGCGTTTTCGCACAAATCCGTGCGCGGGTGCTAAAAAGAGAAGCATCGGCATGCTTAGCACGTCGTTTGGTAGAAATCCTCGTGCGCGTTCTGCAAAAAGCACCATTTGCATGCACATCTTGTGGTTTTGCAGAAAACTTCATCCGCGTCTACCAAAAGATGCATGTGCATGCTTAAAACGCGTTTTCGCACAAATGCGTGCGCGGGTGCTAAAAAGAGCAGCATCGGCATGCTTAGCACGTCGTTTGGTAGAAATCCACGTGCGCGTTCTGCCAAAAGCACCATTTGCATGCACATCTTGTGGTTTTGCAGAAAACTTCATCCGCGTCTACCAAAAGATGCATGTGCATGCTTAAAACGCGTTTTCGCACAAATGCGTGCGCGGGTGCTAAAAAGAGCAGCATCGGCATGCTTAGCACGTCGTTTGGTAGAAATCCACGTGCGCGTTCTGCCAAAAGCACCATTTGCATGCACATCTTGTGGTTTTGCAGAAAACTTCATCCGCGTCTACCAAAAGATGCATGTGCATGCTTAACACGCGTTTTCGCACAAATCAGTGCGCGGGTGCTAAAAAGAGCAGCATCGGCATGCTTAGCACGTCGTTTGGTAGAAATCCACGTGCGCGTTCTGCAAAAAGCACCATTTGCATGCACAGCTTGTGGTTTTGCAGAAAACTTCATCCGCGTCTACCAAAAGATGCATGTGCATGCTTAAAACGCGTTTTCGCACAAATGCGTGCGCGGGTGCTAAAAAGAGCAGCATCGGCATGCTTAGCACGTCGTTTGGTAGAAATCCACGTGCGCATTCTGCCAAAAGCACCATTTGCATGCACATCTTGTGGTTTTGCAGAAAACTTCATCCGCGTCTACCAAAAGATGCATGTGCATGCTTAAAACGCGTTTTCGCACAAATGCGTGCGCGGGTGCTAAAAAGAGCAGCATCGGCATGCTTAGCACGTCGTTTGGAAGAAATCCACGTGCGCGTTCTGCCAAAAGCACCATTTGCATGCACATCTTGTGGTTTTGCAGAAAACTTCATCCGCGTCTACCAAAAGATGCATGTGCATGCTTAAAACGCGTTTTCGCACAAATCCGTGCGCGGGTGCTAAAAAGAGCAGCATCGGCATGCTTAGCACGTCGTTTGGTAGAAATCCACGTGCGCGTTCTGCCAAAAGCACCATTTGCATGCACATATTGTGGTTTTGCAGAAAACTTCATCGGCGTCTACCAAAAGATGCATGTGCATGCTTAAAACGCGTTTTTGCACAAATCCGTGCGCGGGTGCTAAAAAGAGCAGCATCGGCATGCTTAGCACGTCGTTTGGTAGAAATCCACGTGCGCGTTCTGCCAAAAGCACCATTTGCATGCACATCTTGTGGTTTTGCAGAAAACTTAATCCGCGTCTACCAAAAGATGCATGTGCATGCTTAAAACGCGTTTTCGCACAAATCCGTGCGCGGGTGCTGAAAAGAGCAGCATCGGCATACTTAGCACGTCGTTTGGTAGAAATCCACGTGCGCGTTCTGCCAAAAGCACCATTTGCATGCACATCTTGTGGTTTTGCAGAAAACTTCATCCGCGTCTACCAAAAGATGCATGTGCATGCTTAAAACGCGTTTTCGCACAAATCCGTGCGCGGGTGCTAAAAAGAGCAGCATCGGCATGCTTAGCACGTCGTTTGGTAGAAATCCACGTGCGCGTTCTGCAAAAAGCACCATTTGCATGCACATCTTGTGGTTTTGCAGAAAACTTCATCCGCGTCTACCAAAAGATGCATGTGCATGCTTAAAACGCATTTTCGCACAAATGCGTGCGCGGGTGCTAAAAAGAGCAGCATCGGCATGCTTAGCACGTCGTTTGGTAGAAATCCACGTGCGCGTTCTGCCAAAAGCACCATTTGCATGCACATCTTGTGGTTTTGCAGAAAACTTCATCCGCGTCTACCAAAAGATGCATGTGCATGCTTAAAACGCGTTTTCGCACAAATGCGTGCGCGGGTGCTAAAAAGAGCAGCATCGGCATGCTTAGCACGTCGTTTGGTAGAAATCCACGTGCGCGTTCTGCAAAAAGCACCATTTGCATGCACATCTTGCGGTTTTTCAGAAAACTTCATCCGCGTCTACCAAAAGATGCATGTGCATGCTTAAAACGCGTTTTCGGACAAATGCGTGTGCGGGTGCTAAAAAGAGCAGCATCGGCATGCTTAGCACGTCGTTTGGTAGAAATCCACGTGCGCGTTCTGCCAAAAGCACCATTTGCATGCACATCTTGTGGTTTTGCAGAAAACTTCATCCGCGTCTACCAAAAGATGCATGTGCATGCTTAAAACGCGTTTTCGCACAAATCAGTGCGCGGGTGCTAAAAAGAGCAGCATCGGCATGCTTAGCACGTCGTTTGGTAGAAATCCACGTGCGCGTTCTGCAAAAAGCACCATTTGCATGCACAGCTTGTTGTTTTGCAGAAAACTTCATCCGCGTCTACCAAAAGATGCATGTGCATGCTTAAAACGCGTTTTCGCACAAATGCGTGCGCGGGTGCTAAAAAGAGCAGCATCGGCATGCTTAGCACGTCGTTTGGTAGAAATCCACGTGCGCATTCTGCCAAAAGCACCATTTGCATGCACATCTTGTGGTTTTGCAGAAAACTTCATCCGCGTCTACCAAAAGATGCATGTGCATGCTTAAAACGCGTTTTCGCACAAATGCGTGCGCGGGTGCTAAAAAGAGCAGCATCGGCATGCTTAGCACGTCGTTTGGAAGAAATCCACGTGCGCGTTCTGCCAAAAGCACCATTTGCATGCACATCTTGTGGTTTTGCAGAAAACTTCATCCGCGTCTACCAAAAGATGCATGTGCATGCTTAAAACGCGTTTTCGCACAAATCCGTGCGCGGGTGCTAAAAAGAGCAGCATCGGCATGCTTAGCACGTCGTTTGGTAGAAATCCACGTGCGCGTTCTGCCAAAAGCACCATTTGCATGCACATATTGTGGTTTTGCAGAAAACTTCATCGGCGTCTACCAAAAGATGCATGTGCATGCTTAAAACGCGTTTTTGCACAAATCCGTGCGCGGGTGCTAAAAAGAGCAGCATCGGCATGCTTAGCACGTCGTTTGGTAGAAATCCACGTGCGCGTTCTGCCAAAAGCACCATTTGCATGCACATCTTGTGGTTTTGCAGAAAACTTAATCCGCGTCTACCAAAAGATGCATGTGCATGCTTAAAACGCGTTTTCGCACAAATGCGTCCGCGGGTGCTAAAAAGAGCAGCATCGGCATGCTTAGCACGTCGTTTGGTAGAAATCCACGTGCGCGTTCTGCAAAAAGCACCATTTGCATGCACATGTTGTGGTTTTGCAGAAAACTTCATCCGCGTCTACCAAAAGATGCATGTGCATGCTTAAAACGCGTTTTCGCACAAATCCGTGCGCGGGTGCTGAAAAGAGCAGCATCGGCATACTTAGCACGTCGTTTGGTAGAAATCCACGTGCGCGTTCTGCCAAAAGCACCATTTGCATGCACATCTTGTGGTTTTGCAGAAAACTTCATCCGCGTCTACCAAAAGATGCATGTGCATGCTTAAAACGCGTTTTCGCACAAATCCGTGCGCGGGTGCTAAAAAGAGCAGCATCGGCATGCTTAGCACGTCGTTTGGTAGAAATCCACGTGCGCGTTCTGCAAAAAGCACCATTTGCATGCACATCTTGTGGTTTTGCAGAAAACTTCATCCGCGTCTACCAAAAGATGCATGTGCATGCTTAAAACGCATTTTCGCACAAATGCGTGCGCGGGTGCTAAAAAGAGCAGCATCGGCATGCTTAGCACGTCGTTTGGTAGAAATCCACGTGCGCGTTCTGCCAAAAGCACCATTTGCATGCACATCTTGTGGTTTTGCAGAAAACTTCATCCGCGTCTACCAAAAGATGCATGTGCATGCTTAAAACGCGTTTTCGCACAAATGCGTGCGCGGGTGCTAAAAAGAGCAGCATCGGCATGCTTAGCACGTCGTTTGGTAGAAATCCACGTGCGCGTTCTGCAAAAAGCACCATTTGCATGCACATCTTGCGGTTTTTCAGAAAACTTCATCCGCGTCTACCAAAAGATGCATGTGCATGCTTAAAACGCGTTTTCGCACAAATGCGTGCGCGGGTGCTAAAAAGAGCAGCATCGGCATGCTTAGCACGTCGTTTGGTAGAAATCCACGTGCGCGTTCTGCCAAAAGCACCATTTGCATGCACATCTTGTGGTTTTGCAGAAAACTTCATCCGCGTCTACCAAAAGATGCATGTGCATGCTTAAAACGCGTTTTCGCACAAATCCGTGCGCGGGTGCTAAAAAGAGCAGCATCGGCATGCTTAGCACGTCGTTTGGTAGAAATCCACGTGCGCGTTCTGCCAAAAGCACCATTTGCATGCACATCTTGTGGTTTTGCAGAAAACTTCATCCGCGTCTACCAAAAGATGCATGTGCATGCTTAAAACGCGTTTTCGCACAAATGCGTGCGCGGGTGCTAAAAAGAGCAGCATCGGCATGCTTAGCACGTCGTTTGGTAGAAATCCACGTGCGCGTTCTGCAAAAAGCACCATTTGCATGCACATCTTGTGGTTTTGCAGAAAACTTCATCCGCGTCTACCAAAAGATGCATGTGCATGCTTAAAACGCGTTTTCGCACAAATGCGTGCGCGGGTGCTAAAAAGAGCAGCATCGGCATGCTTAGCACGTCGTTTGGTAGAAATCCACGTGCGCGTTCTGCCAAAAGCACCATTTGCATGCACATCTTGTGGTTTTGCAGAAAACTTCATCCGCGTCTACCAAAAGATGCATGTGCATGCTTAAAACGCGTTTTCGCACAAATGCGTGCGCGGGTGCTAAAAAGAGCAGCATCGGCATGCTTAGCACGTCGTTTGGTAGAAATCCACGTGCGCGTTCTGCCAAAAGCACCATTTGCATGCACATCTTGTGGTTTTGCAGAAAACTTCATCCGCGTCTACGAAAAGATGCATGTGCATGCTTAACACGCGTTTTCGCACAAATCAGTGCGCGGGTGCTAAAAAGAGCAGCATCGGCATGCTTAGCACGTCGTTTGGTAGAAATCCACGTGCGCGTTCTGCAAAAAGCACCATTTGCATGCACATCTTGTGGTTTTGCAGAAAACTTCATCCGCGTCTACCAAAAGATGCATGTGCATGCTTAAAACGCGTTTTCGCACAAATGCGTGCGCGGGTGCTAAAAAGAGCAGCATCGGCATGCTTAGCACGTCGTTTGGTAGAAATCCACGTGCGCGTTCTGCAAAAAGCACCATTCGCATGCACATCTTGTGGTTTTTCAGAAAACTTCATCCGCGTCTACCAAAAGATGCATGTGCATGCTTAAAACGCGTTTTCGCACAAATGCGTGCGCGGGTGCTAAAAAGAGCAGCATCGGCATGCTTAGCACGTCGTTTGGTAGAAATCCACGTGCGCGTTCTGCCAAAAGCACCATTTGCATGCACATCTTGTGGTTTTGCAGTAAACTTCATCCGCGTCTACCAAAAGATGCATGTGCATGCTTAAAACGCGTTTTCGCACAAATCCGTGCGCGGGTGCTAAAAAGAGCAGCATCGGCATGCTTAGCACGTCGTTTGGTAGAAATCCACGTGCGCGTTCTGCAAAAAGCACCATTTGCATGCACATGTGGTTTTGCAGAAAACTTCATCCGCGTCTACCAAAAGATGCATGAGCATGCTTAAAACGCGTTTTCGCACAAATGCGTGCGCGGGTGCTAAAAAGAGCAGCATCGGCATGCTTAGCACGTCGTTTGGTAGAAATCCACGTGCGCGTTCTGCCAAAAGCACCATTTGCATGCACATCTTGTGGTTTTGCAGAAAACTTCATCCGCGTCTACCAAAAGATGCATGTGCATGCTTAAAACGCGTTTTCGCACAAATGCGTGCGCGGGTGCTAAAAAGAGCAGTATCGGCATGCTTAGCACGTCGTTTGGTAGAAATCCACGTGCGCGTTCTGCCAAAAGCACCATTTGCATGCCCATCTTGTGGTTTTGCAGAAAACTTCATCCGCGTCTACCAAAAGATGCATGTGCATGCTTAAAACGCGGTTTCGCACAAATCCGTGCGCGGGTGCTAAAAAGAGCAGCATCGGCATGCTTAGCACGTCGTTTGGTAGAAATCCACGTGCGCGTTCTGCCAAAAGCACCATTTGCATGCACATATTGTGGTTTTGCAGAAAACTTCATCCGCGTCTACCAAAAGATGCATGTGCATGCTTAAAACGCGTTTTCGCACAAATCCGTGCGCGGGTGCTAAAAAGAGCAGCATCGGCATACTTAGCACGTCGTTTGGTAGAAATCCACGTGCGCGTTCTGCCAAAAGCACCATTTGCATGCACATCTTGTGGTTTTGCAGAAAACTTCATCCGCGTCTACCAAAAGATGCATGTGCATGCTTAAAACGCGTTTTCGCACAAATGCGTGCGCGGGTGCTAAAAAGAGCAGCATCGGCATGCTTAGCACGTCGTTTGGTAGAAATCCACGTGCGCGTTCTGCCAAAAGCACCATTTGCATGCACATCTTGTGGTTTTGCAGAAAACTTCATCCGCGTCTACCAAAAGATGCATGTGCATGCTTAAAACGCGTTTTCGCACAAATCCGTGCGCGGGTGCTAAAAAGAGCAGCATCGGCATGCTTAGCACGTCGTTTGGTAGAAATCCACGTGCGCGTTCTGCCAAAAGCACCATTTGCATGCACATCTTGTGGTTTTGCAGAAAACTTCATCCGCGTCTACCAAAAGATGCATGTGCATGCTTAAAACGCGTTTTCGCACAAATGCGTGCGCGGGTGCTAAAAAGAGCAGCATCGGCATGCTTAGCACGTCGTTTGGTAGAAATCCACGTGCGCGTTCTGCCAAAAGCACCATTTGCATGCACATCTTGTGGTTTTGCAGAAAACTTCATCCGCGTCTACCAAAAGATGCATGTGCATGCTTAAAACGCGTTTTCGCACAAATCCGTGCGCGGGTGCTAAAAAGAGCAGCATCGGCATGCTTAGCACGTCGTTTGGTAGAAATCCACGTGCGCGTTCTGCCAAAAGCACCATTTGCATGCACATCGTGTGGTTTTGCAGAAAACTTCATCCGCGTCTACCAAAAGATGCATGTGCATGCTTAAAACGCGTTTTCGCACAAATGCGTGCGCGGGTGCTAAAAAGAGCAGCATCGGCATGCTTAGCACGTCGTTTGGTAGAAATCCACGTGCGCGTTCTGCCAAAAGCACCACTTGCATGCACATCTTGTGGTTTTGCAGAAAACTTCATCCGCGTCTACCAAAAGATGCATGTGCATGCTTAAAACGCGTTTTCGCACAAATGCGTGCGCGGGTGCTAAAAAGAGCAGCATCGGCATGCTTAGCACGTCGTTTGGTAGAAATCCACGTGCGCGTTCTGCCAAAAGCACCATTTGCATGCACATCTTGTGGTTTTGCAGAAAACTTCATCCGCGTCTACCAAAAGATGCATGTGCATGCTTAAAACGCGTTTTCGCACAAATCCGTGCGCGGGTGCTAAAAAGAGCAGCATCGGCATGCTTAGCACGTCGTTTGGTAGAAATCCACGTGCGCGTTCTGACAAAAGCACCATTTGCATGCACATATTGTGGTTTTGCAGAAAACTTCATCGGCGTCTACCAAAAGATGCATGTGCATGCTTAAAACGCGTTTTTGCACAAATCCGTGCGCGGGTGCTAAAAAGAGCAGCATCGGCATGCTTAGCACGTCGTTTGGTAGAAATCCACGTGCGCGTTCTGCCAAAAGCACCATTTGCATGCACATCTTGTGGTTTTGCAGAAAACTTCATCCGCGTCTACCAAAAGATGCATGTGCAGGCTTAAAACGCGTTTTCGCACAAATCCGTGCGCGGGTGCTAAAAAGAGCAGCATCGGCATGCTTAGCACGTCGTTTGGTAGAAATCCACGTGCGCGTTCTGCAAAAAGCACCATTTGCATGCACATGTTGTGGTTTTGCAGAAAACTTCATCCGCGTCTACCAAAAGATGCATGTGCATGCTTAAAACGCGTTTTCGCACAAATGCGTGCGCGGGTGCTAAAAAGAGCAGCATCGGCATGCTTAGCACGTCGTTTGGTAGAAATCCACGTGCGCGTTCTGCAAAAAGCACCATTTGCATGCACATCTTGTGGTTTTTCAGAAAACTTCATCCGCGTCTACCAAAAGATGCATGTGCATGCTTAAAACGCGTTTTCGCACAAATCCGTGCGCGGGTGCTAAAAAGAGCAGCATCGCCATGCTTAGCACGTCGTTTGGTAGAAATCCACGTGCGCGTTCTGCCAAAAGCACCATTTGCATGCACATCTTGTGGTTTTGCAGAAAACTTCATCCGCGTCTACCAAAAGATGCATGTGCAGGCTTAAAACGCGTTTTCGCACAAATCCGTGCGCGGGTGCTAAAAAGAGCAGCATCGGCATGCTTAGCACGTCGTTTGGTAGAAATCCACGTGCGCGTTCTGCAAAAAGCACCATTTGCATGCACATGTTGTGGTTTTGCAGAAAACTTCATCCGCGTCTACCAAAAGATGCATGTGCATGCTTAAAACGCGTTTTCGCACAAATGCGTGCGCGGGTGCTAAAAAGAGCAGCATCGGCATGCTTAGCACGTCGTTTGGTAGAAATCCACGTGCGCGTTCTGCAAAAAGCACCATTTGCATGCACATCTTGTGGTTTTTCAGAAAACTTCATCCGCGTCTACCAAAAGATGCATGTGCATGCTTAAAACGCGTTTTCGCACAAATGCGTGCGCGGGTGCTAAAAAGAGCAGCATCGGCATGCTTAGCACGTCGTTTGGTAGAAATCCACGTGCGCGTTCTGCTAAAAGCACCATTTGCATGCACATCTTGTGGTTTTGCAGAAAACTTCATCCGTGTCTACCAAAAGATGCATGTGCATGCTTAAAACGCGTTTTCGCACAAATGCGTGCGCGGGTGCTAAAAAGAGCAGTATCGGCATGCTTAGCACGTCGTTTGGTAGAAATCCACGTGCGCGTTCTGCCAAAAGCACCATTTGCATGCCCATCTTGTGGTTTTGCAGAAAACTTCATCCGCGTCTACCAAAAGATGCATGTGCATGCTTAAAACGCGGTTTCGCACAAATCCGTGCGCGGGTGCGAAAAAGAGCAGCAATCGGCATGCTTAGCACGTCGTTTGGTAGAAATCCACGTGCGCGTTCTGCCAAAAGCACCATTTGCATGCACATATTGTGGTTTTGCAGAAAACTTCATCCGCGTCTACCAAAAGATGCATGTGCATGCTTAAAACGCGTTTTCGCACAAATCCGTGCGCGGGTGCTAAAAAGAGCAGCATCGGCATACTTAGCACGTCGTTTGGTAGAAATCCACGTGCGCGTTCTGCCAAAAGCACCATTTGCATGCACATCTTGTGGTTTTGCAGAAAACTTCATCCGCGTCTACCAAAAGATGCATGTGCATGCTTAAAACGCGTTTTCGCACAAATGCGTGCGCGGGTGCTAAAAAGAGCAGCATCGGCATGCTTAGCACGTCGTTTGGTAGAAATCCACGTGCGCGTTCTGCCAAAAGCACCATTTGCATGCACATCTTGTGGTTTTGCAGAAAACTTCATCCGCGTCTACCAAAAGATGCATGTGCATGCTTAAAACGCGTTTTCGCACAAATGCGTGCGCGGGTGCTAAAAAGAGCAGCATCGGCATGCTTAGCACGTCGTTTGGAAGAAATCCACGTGCGCGTTCTGCCAAAAGCACCATTTGCATGCACATCTTGTGGTTTTGCAGAAAACTTCATCCGCGTCTACCAAAAGATGCATGTGCATGCTTAAAACGCGTTTTCGCACAAATCCGTGCGCGGGTGCTAAAAAGAGCAGCATCGGCATGCTTAGCACGTCGTTTGGTAGAAATCCACGTGCGCGTTCTGCCAAAAGCACCATTTGCATGCACATATTGTGGTTTTGCAGAAAACTTCATCGGCGTCTACCAAAAGATGCATGTGCATGCTTAAAACGCGTTTTTTGCACAAATCCGTGCGCGGGTGCTAAAAAGAGCAGCATCGGCATGCTTAGCACGTCGTTTGGTAGAAATCCACGTGCGCGTTCTGCCAAAAGCACCATTTGCATGCACATCTTGTGGTTTTGCAGAAAACTTCATCCGCGTCTACCAAAAGATGCATGTGCAGGCTTAAAACGCGTTTTCGCACAAATCCGTGCGCGGGTGCTAAAAAGAGCAGCATCGGCATGCTTAGCACGTCGTTTGGTAGAAATCCACGTGCGCGTTCTGCAAAAAGCACCATTTGCATGCACATGTTGTGGTTTTGCAGAAAACTTCATCCGCGTCTACCAAAAGATGCATGTGCATGCTTAAAACGCGTTTTCGCACAAATGCGTGCGCGGGTGCTAAAAAGAGCAGCATCGGCATGCTTAGCACGTCGTTTGGTAGAAATCCACGTGCGCGTTCTGCAAAAAGCACCATTTGCATGCACATCTTGTGGTTTTTCAGAAAACTTCATCCGCGTCTACCAAAAGATGCATATGCATGCTTAAAACGCGTTTTCGCACAAATGCGTGCGCGGGTGCTAAAAAGAGCAGCATCGGCATGCTTAGCACGTCGTTTGGTAGAAATCCACGTGCGCGTTCTGCTAAAAGCACCATATGCATGCACATCTTGTGGTTTTGCAGAAAACTTCATCCGTGTCTACCAAAAGATGCATGTGCATGCTTAAAACGCGTTTTCGCACAAATCCGTGCGCGGGTGCTAAAAAGAGCAGCATCGGCATGCTTAGCACGTCGTTTGGTAGAAATCCACGTGCGCGTTCTGCAAAAAGCACCATTTGCATGCACATGTTGTGGTTTTGCAGAAAACTTCATCCGCGTCTACCAAAAGATGCATGAGCATGCTTAAAACGCGTTTTCGCACAAATGCGTTCGCGGGTGCTAAAAAGAGCAGCATCGGCATGCTTAGCACGTCGTTTGGTAGAAATCCACGTGCGCGTTCTGCCAAAAGCACCATTTGCATGCACATCTTGTGGTTTTGCAGAAAACTTCATCCGCGTCTACCAAAAGATGCATGTGCATGCTTAAAACGCGTTTTCGCACAAATGCGTGCGCGGGTGCTAAAAAGAGCAGCATCGGCATGCTTAGCACGTCGTTTGGTAGAAATCCACGTGCGCGTTCTGCCAAAAGCACCATTTGCATGCACATCTTGTGGTTTTGCAGAAAACTTCATCCGCGTCTACCAAAAGATGCATGTGCATGCTTAAAACGCGGTTTCGCACAAATCCGTGCGCGGGTGCTAAAAAGAGCAGCATCGGCATGCTTAGCACGTCGTTTGGTAGAAATCCACGTGCGCGTTCTGCCAAAAGCACCATTTGCATGCACATATTGTGGTTTTGCAGAAAACTTCATCCGCGTCTACCAAAAGATGCATGTGCATGCTTAAAACGCGTTTTCGCACAAATCCGTGCGCGGGTGCTAAAAAGAGCAGCATCGGCATACTTAGCACGTCGTTTGGTAGAAATCCACGTGCGCGTTCTGCCAAAAGCACCATTTGCATGCACATCTTGTGGTTTTGCAGAAAACTTCATCCGCGTCTACCAAAAGATGCATGTGCATGCTTAAAACGCGTTTTCGCACAAATCCGTGCGCGGGTGCTAAAAAGAGCAGCATCGGCATGCTTAGCACGTCGTTTGGTAGAAATCCACGTGCGCGTTCTGCAAAAAGCACCATTTGCATGCACATCTTGTGGTTTTGCAGAAAACTTCATCCGCGTCTACCAAAAGATGCATGTGCATGCTTAAAACGCGTTTTCGCACAAATCCGTGCGCGGGTGCTAAAAAGAGCAGCATCGGCATGCTTAGCACGTCGTTTGGTAGAAATCCACGTGCGCGTTCTGCCAAAAGCACCATTTGCATGCACATCTTGTGGTTTTGCACAAAACTTCATCCGCGTCTACCAAAAGATGCATGTGCATGCTTAAAACGCGTTTTCGCACAAATGCGTGCGCGGGTGCTAAAAAGAGCAGCATCGGCATGCTTAGCACGTCGTTTGGTAGAAATCCACGCGCGCATTCTGCCAAAAGCACCATTTGGATGCACATCTTGTGGTTTTGCAGAAAACTTCATCCGCGTCTACCAAAAGATGCATGTGCATGCTTAAAACGCGTTTTCGCACAAATCCGTGCGCGGGTGCTAAAAAGAGCAGCATCGGCATGCTTAGCACGTCGTTTGGTAGAAATCCACGTGCGCGTTCTGCCAAAAGCACCATTTGCATGCACATCTTGTGGTTTTGCAGAAAACATCATCCGCGTCTACCAAAAGATGCATGTGCATGCTTAAAACGCGTTTTCGCACAAATCCGTGCGCGGGTGCTAAAAAGAGCAGCATCGGCATGCTTAGCACGTCGTTTGGTAGAAATCCACGTGCGCGTTCTGCCAAAAGCACCATTTGCATGCACATCTTCTGGTTTTGCAGAAAACTTCATCCGCGTCTACCAAAAGATGCATGTGCATGCTTAAAACGCGTTTTCGCACAAATCCGCGCACGGGTGCTAAAAAGAGCAGCATCGGCATGCTTAGCACGTCGTTTGGTAGAAATCCACGTGCGCGTTCTGCCAAAAGCACCATTTGCATGCACATCTTGTGGTTTTGCAGAAAACTTCATCCGCGTCTACCAAAAGATGCATGTGCATGCTTAAAACACGTTTTCGCACAAATCCGTGCGCGGGGTGCTAAAAAGAGCAGCATCGGCATGCTTAGCACGTCGTCTGGGAGAAATCCACGTGCGCGTTCTGCAAAAAGCACCATTTGCATGCACATCTTGTGGTTTTGCAGAAAACTTCATCCGCGTCTACCAAAAGATGCATGGGCATGCTTAAAACGCGTTTTCGCACAAATGCGTGCGCGGGTGCTAAAAAGAGCAGCATCGGCATGCTTAGCACGTCGTTTGGTAGAAATCCACGTGCGCGTTCTGCCAAAAGCACCATTTGCATGCACATCTTGTGGTTTTGCAGAAAACTTCATCCGCGTCTACCAAAAGATGCATGTGCATGCTTAAAACGCGTTTTCGCACAAATCCGTCCGCGGGTGCTAAAAAGAGCAGCATCGGCATGCTTAGCACGTCGTTTGGTAGAAATCCACGTGCGCGTTCTGCCAAAAGCACCATTTGCATGCACATCTTGTGGTTTTGCAGAAAACTTCATCCGCGTCTACCAAAAGATGCATGTGCATGCTTAAAACGCGTTTTCGCACAAATCCGTGCGCGGGTGCTAAAAAGAGCAGCATCGGCATGCTTAGCACGTCGTTTGGTAGAAATCCATGTGCGCGTTCTGCCAAAAGCACCATTTGCATGCACATCTTGTGGTTTTGCAGAAAACTTCATCCGCGTCTACCAAAAGATGCATGTGCATGCTTAAAACGCGTTTTCGCACAAATCCGTGCGCGGGTGCTAAAAAGAGCAGCATCGGCATGCTTAGCACGTCGTTTGGTAAAAATCCACGTGCGCGTTCTGCCAAAAGCACCATTTGCATGCACATCTTGTGGTTTTGCAGAAAACTTCATCCGCGTCTACCAAAAGATGCATGTGCATGCTTAAAACGCGTTTTCGCACAAATCCGTGCGCGGGTGCTAAAAAGAGCAGCATCGGCATGCTTAGCACGTCGTTTGGTAGAAATCCACGTGCGCGTTCTGCCAAAAGCACCATTTGCATGCACATCTTGTGGTTTTGCAGAAAACTTCATCCGCGTCTACCAAAAGATGCATGTGCATGCTTAAAACGCGTTTTCGCACAAATCCGTGCGCGGGTGCTAAAAAGAGCAGCATCGGCATGCTTAGCACGTCGTTTGGTAGAAATCCACGTGCGCGTTCTGCCAAAAGCACCATTTGCATGCACATCTTGTGGTTTTGCAGAAAACTTCATCCGCGTCTACCAAAAGATGCATGTGCATGCTTAAAACGCGTTTTCGCACAAATCCGTGCGCGGGTGCTAAAAAGAGCAGCATCGGCATGCTTAGCACGTCGTTTGGTAGAAATCCACGTGCGCGTTCTGCCAAAAGCACCATTTGCACGCACATCTTGTGGTTTTGCAGAAAACTTCATCCGCGTCTACCAAAAAATGCATGTGCATGCTTAAAACGCGTTTTCGCACAAATCCGTGCGCGGGTGCTAAAAAGAGCAGCATCGGCATGCTTAGCACGTCGTTTGGTAGAAATCCACGTGCGCGTTCTGCCAAAAGCACCATTTGCATGCACATCTTGTGGTTTTGCAGAAAACTTCATCCGCGTCTACCAAAAGATGCATGTGCATGCTTAAAACGCGTTTTCGCACAAATGCGTGCGCGGGTGCTAAAAAGAGCAGCATCGGCATGCTTAGCACGTCGTTTGGTAGAAATCCACGTGCGCGTTCTGCCAAAAGCACCATTTGCATGCACATCTTGTGGTTTTGCAGAAAACTTCATCCGCGTCTACCAAAAGATGCATGTGCATGCTTAAAACGCGTTTTCGCACAAATCCGTGCGCGGGTGCTAAAAAGAGCAGCATCGGCATGCTTAGCACGTCGTTTGGTAGAAATCCACGTGCGCGTTCTGCCAAAAGCACCATTTGCATGCACATCTTGTGGTTTTGCAGAAAACTTCGTCCGCGTCTACCAAAAGATGCATGTGCATGCTTAAAACGCGTTTTCGCACAAATCCGTGCGCGGGTGCTAAAAAGAGCAGCATCGGCATGCTTAGCACGTCGTTTGGTAGAAATCCACGTGCGCGTTCTCCCAAAAGCACCATTTGCATGCACATCTTGTGGTTTTGCAGAAAACTTCATCCGCGTCTACCAAAAGATGCATGTGCATGCTTAAAACGCGTTTTCGCACAAATCCGTGCGCGGGTGCTAAAAAGAGCAGCATCGGCATGCTTAGCACGTAGTTTGGTAGAAATCCACGTGCGCGTTCTGCCAAAAGCACCATTTGCACGCACATCTTGTGGTTTTGCAGAAAACTTCATCCGCGTCTACCAAAAGATGCATGTGCATGCTTAAAACGCGTTTTGGCACAAATGCGTGCGCGGGTGCTAAAAAGAGCAGCATCGGCATGCTTAGCACGTCGTTTGGTAGAAATCCACGTGCGCGTTCTGCCAAAAGCACCATTTGCATGCACATCTTGTGGTTTTGCAGAAAACTTCATCCGCGTCTACCAAAAGATGCATGTGCATGCTTAAAACGCGTTTTCGCACAAATCCGTGCGCGGGTGCTAAAAAGAGCAGCATCGGCATGCTTAGCACGTCGTCTGGTAGAAATCCACGTGCGCGTTCTGCAAAAAGCACCATTTGCATGCACATCTTGTGGTTTTGCAGAAAACTTCATCCGCGTCTACCAAAAGATGCATGTGCATGCTTAAAACGCGTTTTCGCACAAATCCGTGCGCGGGTGCTAAAAAGAGCAGCATCGGCATGCTTAGCACGTCGTTTGGTAGAAATCCACGTGCGCGTTCTGCCAAAAGCACCATTGGCATGCACATCTTGTGGTTTTGCAGAAAACTTCATCCGCGTCTACAAAGAGATGCATGTGCATGCTTAAAACGCGTTTTCGCACAAATGCGTGCGCGGGTGCTAAAAAGAGCAGCATCGGCATGCTTAGCACGTCGTTTGGTAGAAATCCACGTGCGCGTTCTGCCAAAAGCACCATTTGCATGCACATATTGTGGTTTTGCAGAAAACTTCATCCGCGTCTACCAAAAGATGCATGTGCATGCTTAAAACGCGTTTTTGCACAAATCCGTGCGCGGGTGCTAAAAAGAGCAGCATCAGCATGCTTAGCACGTCGTTTGGTAGAAATCCACGTGCGCGTTCTGCCAAAAGCACCATTTGCATGCACATATTGTGGTTTTGCAGAAAACTTCATCCGCGTCTACCAAAAGATGCATGTGCATGCTTAAAACGCGTTTTCGCACAAATGCGTGCGCGGTTGCTAAAAAGAGCAGCATCGGCATGCTTAGCACGTCGTTTGGTAGAAATCCACGTGCGCGTTCTGCCAAAAGCACCATTTGCATGCACATCTTGTGGTTTCGCAGAAAACTTCATCCGCGTCTACCAAAAGATGCATGTGCTGCTTAAAACGCGTTTTCGCACAAATCCGTGCGCGGGTGCTAAAAAGAGCAGCATCGGCATGCTTAGCACGTCGTTTGGTAGAAGTCCACGTGCGCGTTCTGCCAAAAGCACCATTTGCATGCACATCTTGTGGTTTTGCAGAAAACTTCATCCGCGTCTACCAAAAAAATGCATGTGCATGCTTAAAACGCGTTTTCGCACAAATCCGTGCGCGGGTGCTAAAAAGAGCAGCATCGGCATGCTTAGCACGTCGTTTGGTAGAAATCCACGTGCGCGTTCTGCCAAAAGCACCATTTGCATGCACATCTTGTGGTTTTGCAGAAAACTTCATCCGCGTCCACCAAAAGATGCATGTGCATGCTTAAAACGCGTTTTCGCACAAATGCGTGCGCGGGTGCTAAAAAGAGCAGCATCGGCATGCTTAGCACGTCGTTTGGTAGAAATCCACGTGCGCGTTCTGCCAAAAGCACCATTTGCATGCACATCTTGTGGTTTTGCAGAAAACTTCATCCGCGTCTACCAAAAGATGCATGTGCATGCTTGAAAAGCGTTTTCGCACAAATCCGTGTGCGGGTGCTAAAAGAGCAGCATCGGCATGCTTAGCACGTCGTTTGGTAGAAATCCACGTGCGCGTTCTGCAAAAAGCACCATTTGCATGCACATCTTGTGGTTTTGCAGAAAACTTCACCCGCGTCTACCAAAAGATGCATGTGCATGCTTAAAACGCGTTTTCGCACAAATCCGTGCGCGGGTGCTAAAAAGAGCAGCATCGGCATGCTTAGCACGTCGTTTGGTAGAAATCCACGTGCGCGTTCTGCCAAAAGCACCATTTGCATGCACATATTGTGGTTTTGCAGAAAACTTCATCCGCGTCTACCAAAAGATGCATGTGCATGCTTAAAACGCGTTTTCGCACAAATCCGTGCGCGGGTGCTAAAAAGAGCAGCATCGGCATACTTAGCACGTCGTTTGGTAGAAATCCACGTGCGCGTTCTGCCAAAAGCACCATTTGCATGCACATCTTGTGGTTTTGCAGAAAACTTCATCCGCGTCTACCAAAAGATGCATGTGCATGCTTAAAACGCGTTTTCGCACAAATGCGTGCGCGGGTGCTAAAAAGAGCAGCATCGGCATGCTTAGCACGTCGTTTGGTAGAAATCCACGTGCGCGTTCTGCCAAAAGCACCATTTGCATGCACATCTTGTGGTTTTGCAGAAAACTTCATCCGCGTCTACCAAAAGATGCATGTGCATGCTTAAAACGCGTTTTCGCACAAATCCGTGCGCGGGTGCTAAAAAGAGCAGCATCGGCATGCTTAGCACGTCGTTTGGTAGAAATCCACGTGCGCGTTCTGCCAAAAGCACCATTTGCATGCACATCTTGTGGTTTTGCAGAAAACTTCATCCGCGTCTACCAAAAGATGCATGTGCATGCTTAAAACGCGTTTTCGCACAAATGCGTGCGCGGGTGCTAAAAAGAGCAGCATCGGCATGCTTAGCACGTCGTTTGGTAGAAATCCACGTGCGCGTTCTGCCAAAAGCACCATTTGCATGCACATCTTGTGGTTTTGCAGAAAACTTCATCCGCGTCTACCAAAAGATGCATGTGCATGCTTAAAACGCGTTTTCGCACAAATCCGTGCGCGGGTGCTAAAAAGAGCAGCATCGGCATGCTTAGCACGTCGTTTGGTAGAAATCCACGTGCGCGTTCTGCAAAAAGCACCATTTGCATGCACATCTTGTGGTTTTGCAGAAAACTTCATCCGCGTCTACCAAAAGATGCATGTGCATGCTTAAAACGCGTTTTCGCACAAATGCGTGCGCGGGTGCTAAAAAGAGCAGCATCGGCATGCTTAGCACGTCGTTTGGTAGAAATCCACGTGCGCGTTCTGCCAAAAGCACCATTTGCATGCACATCTTGTGGTTTTGCAGAAAACTTCATCCGCGTCTACCAAAAGATGCATGTGCATGCTTAAAACGCGTTTTCGCACAAATGCGTGCGCGGGTGCTAAAAAGAGCAGCATCGGCATGCTTAGCACGTCGTTTGGAAGAAATCCACGTGCGCGTTCTGCCAAAAGTACCATTTGCATGCACATCTTGTGGTTTTGCAGAAAACTTCATCCGCGTCTACCAAAAGATGCATGTGCATGCTTAAAACGCGTTTTCGCACAAATCCGTGCGCGGGTGCTAAAAAGAGCAGCATCGGCATGCTTAGCACGTCGTTTGGTAGAAATCCACGTGCGCGTTCTGCCAAAAGCACCATTTGCATGCACATATTGTGGTTTTGCAGAAAACTTCATCGGCGTCTACCAAAAGATGCATGTGCATGCTTAAAACGCGTTTTTGCACAAATCCGTGCGCGGGTGCTAAAAAGAGCAGCATCGGCATGCTTAGCACGTCGTTTGGTAGAAATCCACGTGCGCGTTCTGCCAAAAGCACCATTTGCATGCACATCTTGTGGTTTTGCAGAAAACTTCATCCGCGTCTACCAAAAGATGCATGTGCAGGCTTAAAACGCGTTTTCGCACAAATCCGTGCGCGGGTGCTAAAAAGAGCAGCATCGGCATGCTTAGCACGTCGTTTGGTAGAAATCCACGTGCGCGTTCTGCAAAAAGCACCATTTGCATGCACATGTTGTGGTTTTGCAGAAAACTTCATCCGCGTCTACCAAAAGATGCATGTGCATGCTTAAAACGCGTTTTCGCACAAATGCGTGCGCGGGTGCTAAAAAGAGCAGCATCGGCATGCTTAGCACGTCGTTTGGTAGAAATCCACGTGCGCGTTCTGCTAAAAGCACCATATGCATGCACATCTTGTGGTTTTGCAGAAAACTTCATCCGTGTCTACCAAAGATGCATGTGCATGCTTAAAACGCGTTTTCGCACAAATCCGTGCGCGGGTGCTAAAAAGAGCAGCATCGGCATGCTTAGCACGTCGTTTGGTAGAAATCCACGTGCGCGTTCTGCAAAAAGCACCATTTGCATGCACATGTTGTGGTTTTGCAGAAAACTTCATCCGCGTCTACCAAAAGATGCATGAGCATGCTTAAAACGCGTTTTCGCACAAATGCGTTCGCGGGTGCTAAAAAGAGCAGCATCGGCATGCTTAGCACGTCGTTTGGTAGAAATCCACGTGCGCCTTCTGCCAAAAGCACCATTTGCATGCACATCTTGTGGTTTTGCAGAAAACTTCATCCGCGTCTACCAAAAGATGCATGTGCATGCTTAAAACGCGTTTTCGCACAAATGCGTGCGCGGGTGCTAAAAAGAGCAGCATCGGCATGCTTAGCACGTCGTTTGGTAGAAATCCACGTGCGCGTTCTGCCAAAAGCACCATTTGCATGCACATCTTGTGGTTTTGCAGAAAACTTCATCCGCGTCTACCAAAAGATGCATGTGCATGCTTAAAACGCGGTTTCGCACAAATCCGTGCGCGGGTGCTAAAAAGAGCAGCATCGGCATGCTTAGCACGTCGTTTGGTAGAAATCCACGTGCGCGTTCTGCCAAAAGCACCATTTGCATGCACATATTGTGGTTTTGCAGAAAACTTCATCCGCGTCTACCAAAAGATGCATGTGCATGCTTAAAACGCGTTTTCGCACAAATCCGTGCGCGGGTGCTAAAAAGAGCAGCATCGGCATACTTAGCACGTCGTTTGGTAGAAATCCACGTGCGCGTTCTGCCAAAAGCACCATTTGCATGCACATCTTGTGGTTTTGCAGAAAACTTCATCCGCGTCTACCAAAAGATGCATGTGCATGCTTAAAACGCGTTTTCGCACAAATCCGTGCGCGGGTGCTAAAAAGAGCAGCATCGGCATGCTTAGCACGTCGTTTGGTAGAAATCCACGTGCGCGTTCTGCAAAAAGCACCATTTGCATGCACATCTTGTGGTTTTGCAGAAAACTTCATCCGCGTCTACCAAAAGATGCATGTGCATGCTTAAAACGCGTTTTCGCACAAATCCGTGCGCGGGTGCTAAAAAGAGCAGCATCGGCATGCTTAGCACGTCGTTTGGTAGAAATCCACGTGCGCGTTCTGCCAAAAGCACCATTTGCATGCACATCTTGTGGTTTTGCACAAAACTTCATCCGCGTCTACCAAAAGATGCATGTGCATGCTTAAAACGCGTTTTCGCACAAATGCGTGCGCGGGTGCTAAAAAGAGCAGCATCGGCATGCTTAGCACGTCGTTTGGTAGAAATCCACGTGCGCGTTCTGCCAAAAGCACCATTTGCATGCACATCTTGTGGTTTTGCAGAAAACTTCATCCGCGTCTACCAAAAGATGCATGTGCATGCTTAAAACGCGTTTTCGCACAAATCCGTGCGCGGGTGCTAAAAGAGCAGCATCGGCATGCTTAGCACGTCGTTTGGTAGAAATCCACGTGCGCGTTCTGCAAAAAGCACCATTTGCATGCACATCTTGTGGTTTTGCAGAAAACTTCACCCGCGTCTACCAAAAGATGCATGTGCATGCTTAAAACGCGTTTTCGCACAAATGCGTGCGCGGGTGCTAAAAAGAGCAGCATCGGCATGCTTAGCACGTCGTTTGGTAGAAATCAACGTGCGCGTTCTGCCAAAAGCACCATTGGCATGCACATCTTGTGGTTTTGCAGAAAACTTCATCCGCGTCTACCAAAAGATGCATGTGCATGCTTAAAACGCGTTTTCGCACAAATCCGTGCGCGGGTGCTAAAAAGAGCAGCATCGGCATGCTTAGCACGTTGTTTGGTAGAAATCCACGTGCGCGTTCTGCCAAAAGCACCATTTGCATGCACATCTTGTGGTTTTGCAGAAAACTTCATCCGCGTCTACCAAAAGATGCATGTGCATGCTTAAAACGCGTTTTCGCACAAATGCGTGCGCGGGTGCTAAAAAGAGCAGCATCGGCATGCTTAGCACGTCGTTTGGTAGAAATCCACGCGCGCATTCTGCCAAAAGCACCATTTGGATGCACATCTTGTGGTTTTGCAGAAAACTTCATCCGCGTCTACCAAAAGATGCATGTGCATGCTTAAAACGCGTTTTCGCACAAATCCGTGCGCGGGTGCTAAAAAGAGCAGCATCGGCATGCTTAGCACGTCGTTTGGTGGAAATCCACGTGCGCGTTCTGCCAAAAGCACCATTTGCATGCACATCTTGTGGTTTTGCAGAAAACTTCATCCGCGTCTACCAAAAGATGCATGTGCATGCTTAAAACGCGTTTTCGCACAAATCCGTGCGCGGGTGCTAAAAAGAGCAGCATCGGCATCCTTAGCACGTCGTTTGGTAGAAATCCACGTGCGCGTTCTGCCAAAAGCACCATTTGCATGCACATCTTGTGGTTTTGCAGAAAACTTCATCCGCGTCTACCAAAAGATGCATGTGCATGCTTAAAACGCGTTTTCGCACAAATCCGTGCGCGGGTGCTAAAAAGAGCAGCATCGGCATGCTTAGCACGTCGTTTGGTAGAAATCAACGTGCGCGTTCTGCCAAAAGCACCATTGGCATGCACATCTTGTGGTTTTGCAGAAAACTTCATCCGCGTCTACCAAAAGATGCATGTGCATGCTTAAAACGCGTTTTCGCACAAATCCGTGCGCGGGTGCTAAAAAGAGCAGCATCGGCATGCTTAGCACGTCGTTTGGTAGAAATCCACGTGCGCGTTCTGCCAAAAGCACCATTTGCATGCACATCTTGTGGTTTTGCAGAAAACTTCATCCGCGTCTACCAAAAGATGCATGTGCATGCTTAAAACGCGTTTTCGCACAAATGCGTGCGCGGGTGCTAAAAAGAGCAGCATCGGCATGCTTAGCACGTCGTTTGGTAGAAATCCACGCGCGCATTCTGCCAAAAGCACCATTTGGATGCACATCTTGTGGTTTTGCAGAAAACTTCATCCGCGTCTACCAAAAGATGCATGTGCATGCTTAAAACGCGTTTTCGCACAAATCCGTGCGCGGGTGCTAAAAAGAGCAGCATCGGCATGCTTAGCACGTCGTTTGGTAGAAATCCACGTGCGCGTTCTGCCAAAAGCACCATTTGCATGCACATCTTGTGGTTTTGCAGAAAACTTCATCCGCGTCTACCAAAAGATGCATGTGCATGCTTAAAACGCGTTTTCGCACAAATCCGTGCGCGGGTGCTAAAAAGAGCAGCATCGGCATCCTTAGCACGTCGTTTGGTAGAAATCCACGTGCGCGTTCTGCCAAAAGCACCATTTGCATGCACATCTTGTGGTTTTGCAGAAAACTTCATCCGCGTCTACCAAAAGATGCATGTGCATGCTTAAAACGCGTTTTCGCACAAATCCGTGCGCGGGTGCTAAAAAGAGCAGCATCGGCATGCTTAGCACGTCGTTTGGTAGAAATCCACGTGCGCGTTCTGCCAAAAGCACCATTTGCATGCACATCTTGTGGTTTTGCAGAAAACTTCATCCGCGTCTACCAAAAGATGCATGTGCCTGCTTAAAACGCGTTTTCGCACAAATCCGTGCGCGTGTGCTAAAAAGAGCAGCATCGGCATGCTTAGCACGTCGTTTGGTAGAAATCCACGTGCGCGTTCTGCCAAAAGCACCATTTGCATGCACATCTTGTGGTTTTGCAGAAAACATCATCCGCGTCTACCAAAAGATGCATGTGCATGCTTAAAACGCGTTTTCGCACAAATCCGTGCGCGGGTGCTAAAAAGAGCAGCATCGGCATGCTTAGCACGTCGTTTGGTAGAAATCCACGTGCGCGTTCTGCCAAAAGCACCATTTGCATGCACATCTTCTGGTTTTGCAGAAAACTTCATCCGCGTCTACCAAAAGATGCATGTGCATGCTTAAAACGCGTTTTCGCACAAATCCGCGCACGGGTGCTAAAAAGAGCAGCATCGGCATGCTTAGCACGTCGTTTGGTAGAAATCCACGTGCGCGTTCTGCCAAAAGCACCATTTGCATGCACATCTTGTGGTTTTGCAGAAAACTTCATCCGCGTCTACCAAAAGATGCATGTGCATGCTTAAAACACGTTTTCGCACAAATCCGTGCGCGGGTGCTAAAAAGAGCAGCATCGGCATGCTTAGCACGTCGTCTGGGAGAAATCCACGTGTGCGTTCTGCAAAAAGCACCATTTGCATGCACATCTTGTGGTTTTGCAGAAAACTTCATCCGCGTCTACCAAAAGATGCATGGGCATGCTTAAAACGCGTTTTCGCACAAATGCGTGCGCGGGTGCTAAAAAGAGCAGCATCGGCATGCTTAGCACGTCGTTTGGTAGAAATCCACGTGCGCGTTCTGCCAAAAGCACCATTTGCATGCACATCTTGTGGTTTTGCAGAAAACTTCATCCGCGTCTACCAAAAGATGCATGTGCATGCTTAAAACGCGTTTTCGCACAAATCCGTCCGCGGGTGCTAAAAAGAGCAGCATCGGCATGCTTAGCACGTCGTTTGGTAGAAATCCATCGTGCGCGTTCTGCCAAAAGCACCATTTGCATGCACATCTTGTGGTTTTGCAGAAAACTTCATCCGCGTCTACCAAAAGATGCATGTGCATGCTTAAAACGCGTTTTCGCACAAATCCGTGCGCGGGTGCTAAAAAGAGCAGCATCGGCATGCTTAGCACGTCGTTTGGTAGAAATCCATGTGCGCGTTCTGCCAAAAGCACCATTTGCATGCACATCTTGTGGTTTTGCAGAAAACTTCATCCGCGTCTACCAAAAGATGCATGTGCATGCTTAAAACGCGTTTTCGCACAAATCCGTGCGCGGGTGCTAAAAAGAGCAGCATCGGCATGCTTAGCACGTCGTTTGGTAAAAATCCACGTGCGCGTTCTGCCAAAAGCACCATTTGCATGCACATCTTGTGGTTTTGCAGAAAACTTCATCCGCGTCTACCAAAAGATGCATGTGCATGCTTAAAACGCGTTTTCGCACAAATCCGTGCGCGGGTGCTAAAAAGAGCAGCATCGGCATGCTTAGCACGTCGTTTGGTAGAAATCCACGTGCGCGTTCTGCCAAAAGCACCATTTGCATGCACATCTTGTGGTTTTGCAGAAAACTTCATCCGCGTCTACCAAAAGATGCATGTGCATGCTTAAAACGCGTTTTCGCACAAATCCGTGCGCGGGTGCTAAAAAGAGCAGCATCGGCATGCTTAGCACGTCGTTTGGTAGAAATCCACGTGCGCGTTCTGCCAAAAGCACCATTTGCATGCACATCTTGTGGTTTTGCAGAAAACTTCATCCGCGTCTACCAAAAGATGCATGTGCATGCTTAAAACGCGTTTTCGCACAAATCCGTGCGCGGGTGCTAAAAAGAGCAGCATCGGCATGCTTAGCACGTCGTTTGGTAGAAATCCACGTGCGCGTTCTGCCAAAAGCACCATTTGCACGCACATCTTGTGGTTTTGCAGAAAACTTCATCCGCGTCTACCAAAAAATGCATGTGCATGCTTAAAACGCGTTTTCGCACAAATGCGTGCGCGGGTGCTAAAAAGAGCAGCATCGGCATGCTTAGCACGTCGTTTGGTAGAAATCCACGTGCGCGTTCTGCCAAAAGCACCATTTGCATGCACATATTGTGGTTTTGCAGAAAACTTCATCGGCGTCTACCAAAAGATGCATGTGGATGCTTAAAACGCGTTTTTGCACAAATCCGTGCGCGGGTGCTAAAAAGAGCAGCATCGGCATGCTTAGCACGTCGTTTGGTAGAAATCCACGTGCGCGTTCTGCCAAAAGCACCATTTGCATGCACATCTTGTGGTTTTGCAGAAAACTTCATCCGCGTCTACCAAAAGATGCATGTGCATGCTTAAAACGCGTTTTCGCACAAATGCGTGCGCGGGTGCTAAAAAGAGCAGCATCGGCATGCTTAGCACGTCGTTTGGTAGAAATCCACGTGCGCGTTCTGCCAAAAGCACCATTTGCATGCACATCTTGTGGTTTTGCAGAAAACTTCATCCGCGTCTACCAAAAGATGCATGTGCATGCTTAAAACGCGTTTTCGCACAAATCCGTGCGCGGGTGCTAAAAAGAGCAGCATCGGCATGCTTAGCACGTCGTTTGGTAGAAATCCACGTGCGCGTTCTGCCAAAAGCACCATTTGCATGCACATCTTGTGGTTTTGCAGAAAACTTCATCCGCGTCTACCAAAAGATGCATGTGCATGCTTAAAACGCGTTTTCGCACAAATCCGTGCGCGGGTGCTAAAAAGAGCAGCATCGGCATGCTTAGCACGTCGTTTGGTAGAAATCCACGTGCGCGTTCTCCCAAAAGCACCATTTGCATGCACATCTTGTGGTTTTGCAGAAAACTTCATCCGCGTCTACCAAAAGATGCATGTGCATGCTTAAAACGCGTTTTCGCACAAATCCGTGCGCGGGTGCTAAAAAGAGCAGCATCGGCATGCTTAGCACGTAGTTTGGTAGAAATCCACGTGCGCGTTCTGCCAAAAGCACCATTTGCACGCACATCTTGTGGTTTTGCAGAAAACTTCATCCGCGTCTACCAAAAGATGCATGTGCATGCTTAAAACGCGTTTTCGCACAAATGCGTGCGCGGGTGCTAAAAAGAGCAGCATCGGCATGCTTAGCACGTCGTTTGGTAGAAATCCACGTGCGCGTTCTGCCAAAAGCACCATTTGCATGCACATCTTGTGGTTTTGCAGAAAACTTCATCCGCGTCTACCAAAAGATGCATGTGCATGCTTAAAACGCGTTTTCGCACAAATCCGTGCGCGGGTGCTAAAAAGAGCAGCATCGGCATGCTTAGCACGTCGTCTGGTAGAAATCCACGTGCGCGTTCTGCAAAAAGCACCATTTGCATGCACATCTTGTGGTTTTGCAGAAAACTTCATCCGCGTCTACCAAAAGATGCATGTGCATGCTTAAAACGCGTTTTCGCACAAATCCGTGCGCGGGTGCTAAAAAGAGCAGCATCGGCATGCTTAGCACGTCGTTTGGTAGAAATCCACGTGCGCGTTCTGCCAAAAGCACCATTGGCATGCACATCTTGTGGTTTTGCAGAAAACTTCATCCGCGTCTACCAAGAGATGCATGTGCATGCTTAAAACGCGTTTTCGCACAAATGCGTGCGCGGGTGCTAAAAAGAGCAGCATCGGCATGCTTAGCACGTCGTTTGGTAGAAATCCACGTGCGCGTTCTGCCAAAAGCACCATTTGCATGCACATATTGTGGTTTTGCAGAAAACTTCATCCGCGTCTACCAAAAGATGCATGTGCATGCTTAAAACGCGTTTTTGCACAAATCCGTGCGCGGGTGCTAAAAAGAGCAGCATCAGCATGCTTAGCACGTCGTTTGGTAGAAATCCACGTGCGCGTTCTGCCAAAAGCACCATTTGCATGCACATATTGTGGTTTTGCAGAAAACTTCATCCGCGTCTACCAAAAGATGCATGTGCAAGCTTAAAACGCGTTTTCGCACAAATGCGTGCGCGGTTGCTAAAAAGAGCAGCATCGGCATGCTTAGCACGTCGTTTGGTAGAAATCCACGTGCGCGTTCTGCCAAAAGCACCATTTGCATGCACATCTTGTGGTTTTGCAGAAAACTTCATCCGCGTCTACCAAAAGATGCATGTGCTGCTTAAAACGCGTTTTCGCACAAATCCGTGCGCGGGTGCTAAAAAGAGCAGCATCGGCATGCTTAGCACGTCGTTTGGTAGAAGTCCACGTGCGCGTTCTGCCAAAAGCACCATTTGCATGCACATCTTGTGGTTTTGCAGAAAACTTCATCCGCGTCTACCAAAAAATGCATGTGCATGCTTAAAACGCGTTTTCGCACAAATCCGTGCGCGGGTGCTAAAAAGAGCAGCATCGGCATGCTTAGCACGTCGTTTGGTAGAAATCCACGTGCGCGTTCTGCCAAAAGCACCATTTGCATGCACATCTTGTGGTTTTGCAGAAAACTTCATCCGCGTCCACCAAAAGATGCATGTGCATGCTTAAAACGCGTTTTCGCACAAATGCGTGCGCGGGTGCTAAAACGAGCAGCATCGGCATGCTTAGCACGTCGTTTGGTAGAAATCCACGTGCGCGTTCTGCCAAAAGCACCATTTGCATGCACATCTTGTGGTTTTGCAGAAAACTTCATCCGCGTCTACCAAAAGATGCATGTGCATGCTTAAAAAGCGTTTTCGCACAAATCCGTGTGCGGGTGCTAAAAGAGCAGCATCGGCATGCTTAGCACGTCGTTTGGTAGAAATCCACGTGCGCGTTCTGCAAAAAGCACCATTTGCATGCACATCTTGTGGTTTTGCAGAAAACTTCACCCGCGTCTACCAAAAGATGCATGTGCATGCTTAAAACGCGTTTTCGCACAAATGCGTGCGCGGGTGCTAAAAAGAGCAGCATCTGCATGCTTAGCACGTCGTTTGGTAGAAATCCACGTGCGCGTTCTGCCAAAAGCACCATTTGCATGCACATCTTGTGGTTTTGCAGAAAACTTCATCCGCGTCTACCAAAAGATGCATGTGCATGCTTAAAACGCGTTTTCGCACAAATCCGTGCGCGGGTGCTAAAAAGAGCAGCATCGGCATGCTTAGCACGTCGTTTGGTAGAAATCCACGTGCGCGTTCTGCAAAAAGCACCATTTGCATGCACATGTTGTGGTTTTGCAGAAAACTTCATCCGCGTCTACCAAAAGATGCATGTGCATGCTTAAAACGCGTTTTCGCACAAATGCGTGCGCGGGTGCTAAAAAGAGCAGCATCGGCATGCTTAGCACGTCGTTTGGTAGAAATCCACGTGCGCGTTCTGCAAAAAGCACCATTTGCATGCACATCTTGTGGTTTTTCAGAAAACTTCATCCGCGTCTACCAAAAGATGCATGTGCAAGCTTAAAACGCGTTTTCGCACAAATGCGTGCGCGGGTGCTAAAAAGAGCAGCATCGGCATGCTTAGCACGTCGTTTGGTAGAAATCCACGTGCGCGTTCTGCCAAAAGCACCATTTGCATGCACATCTTGTGGTTTTGCAGAAAACTTCATCCGCGTCTACCAAAAGATGCATGTGCATGCTTAAAACGCGTTTTCGCACAAATGCGTGCGCGGGTGCTAAAAAGAGCAGCATCGGCATGCTTAGCACGTCGTTTGGTAGAAATCCACGTGCGCGTTCTGCCAAAAGCACCATTTGCATGCACATCTTGTGGTTTTGCAGAAAACTTCATCCGCGTCTACCAAAAGATGCATGTGCATGCTTAAAACGCGTTTTCGCACAAATCCGTGCGCGGGTGCTAAAAAGAGCAGCATCGGCATGCTTAGCACGTCGTTTGGTAGAAATCCACGTGCGCGTTCTGCCAAAAGCACCATTTGCATGCACATCTTGTGGTTTTGCAGAAAACTTCATCCGCGTCTACCAAAAGATGCATGTGCATGCTTAAAACGCGTTTTCGCACAAATCCGTGCGCGGGTGCTAAAAAGAGCAGCATCGGCATTCTTAGCACGTAGTTTGGTAGAAATCCACGTGCGCGTTCTGCCAAAAGCACCATTTGCACGCACATCTTGTGGTTTTGCAGAAAACTTCATCCGCGTCTACCAAAAGATGCATGTGCATGCTTAAAACGCGTTTTCGCACAAATGCGTGCGCGGGTGCTAAAAAGAGCAGCATCGGCATGCTTAGCACGTCGTTTGGTAGAAATCCACGTGCGCGTTCTGCCAAAAGCACCATTTGCATGCACATCTTGTGGTTTTGCAGAAAACTTCATCCGCGTCTACCAAAAGATGCATGTGCATGCTTAAAACGCGTTTTCGCACAAATGCGTGCGCGGGTGCTAAAAAGAGCAGCATCGGCATGCTTAGCACGTCGTTTGGTAGAAATCCACGTGCGCGTTCTGCCAAAAGCACCATTTGCATGCACATCTTGTGGTTTTGCAGAAAACTTCATCCGCGTCTACCAAAAGATGCATGTGCATGCTTAAAACGCGTTTTCGCACAAATCCGTGCGCGGGTGCTAAAAAGAGCAGCATCGGCATGCTTAGCACGTCGTTTGGTAGAAATCCACGTGCGCGTTCTGCCAAAAGCACCATTTGCATGCACATCTTGTGGTTTTGCAGAAAACTTCATCCGCGTCTACCAAAAGATGCATGTGCATGCTTAAAACGCGTTTTCGCACAAATCCGTGCGCGGGTGCTAAAAAGAGCAGCATCGGCATTCTTAGCACGTAGTTTGGTAGAAATCCACGTGCGCGTTCTGCCAAAAGCACCATTTGCACGCACATCTTGTGGTTTTGCAGAAAACTTCATCCGCGTCTACCAAAAGATGCATGTGCATGCTTAAAACGCGTTTTCGCACAAATGCGTGCGCGGGTGCTAAAAAGAGCAGCATCGGCATGCTTAGCACGTCGTTTGGTAGAAATCCACGTGCGCGTTCTGCCAAAAGCACCATTAGCATGCACATATTGTGGTTTTGCAGAAAACTTCATCGGCGTCTACCAAAAGGTGCATGTGCATGCTTAAAACGCGTTTTTGCACAAATCCGTGCGCGGGTGCTAAAAAGAGCAGCATCGGCATGCTTAGCACGTCGTTTGGTAGAAATCCACGTGCGCGTTCTGCCAAAAGCACCATTTGCATGCACATCTTGTGGTTTTGCAGAAAACTTCATCCGCGTCTACCAAAAGATGCATGTGCATGCTTAAAACGCGTTTTCGCACAAATCCGTGCGCGGGTGCTAAAAAGAGCAGCATCGGCATGCTTAGCACGTCGTTTGGTAGAAATCCACGTGCGCGTTCTGCCAAAAGCACCATTTGCATGCACATCTTGTGGTTTTGCAGAAAACTTTATCCGCGTCTACCAAAAGATGCATGTGCATGCTTAAAACGCGTTTTTGCACAAATCCGTGCGCGGGTGCTAAAAAGAGCAGCATCGGCATGCTTAGCACGTCGTTTGGTAGAAATCCACGTGCGCGTTCTGCCAAAAGCACCATTTGCATGCACATCTTGTGGTTTTGCAGAAAACTTCATCCGCGTCTACCAAAAGATGCATGTGCATGCTTAAAACGCGTTTTCGCACAAATGCGTGCGCGGGTGCTAAAAAGAGCAGCATCGGCATGCTTAGCACGTCGTTTGGTAGAAATCCGCGTGCGCGTTCTGCCAAAAGCACCATTTGCATGCACATCTTGTGGTTTTGCAGAAAACTTCATCCGCGTCTACCAAAAGATGCATGTGCATGCTTAAAACGCGTTTTCGCACAAATCCGTGCGCGGGTGCTAAAAAGAGCAGCATCGGCATTCTTAGCACGTAGTTTGGTAGAAATCCACGTGCGCGTTCTGCCAAAAGCACCATTTGCACGCACATCTTGTGGTTTTGCAGAAAACTTCATCCGCGTCTACCAAAAGATGCATGTGCATGCTTAAAACGCGTTTTCGCACAAATGCGTGCGCGGGTGCTAAAAAGAGCAGCATCGGCATGCTTAGCACGTCGTTTGGTAGAAATCCACGTGCGCGTTCTGCCAAAAGCACCATTTGCATGCACATCTTGTGGTTTTGCAGAAAACTTCATCCGCGTCTACCAAAAGATGCATGTGCATGCTTAAAACGCGTTTTCGCACAAATGCGTGCGCGGGTGCTAAAAAGAGCAGCATCGGCATGCTTAGCACGTCGTTTGGTAGAAATCCACGTGCGCGTTCTGCCAAAAGCACCATTTGCATGCACATCTTGTGGTTTTGCAGAAAACTTCATCCGCGTCTACCAAAAGATGCATGTGCATGCTTAAAACGCGTTTTCGCACAAATCCGTGCGCGGGTGCTAAAAAGAGCAGCATCGGCATGCTTAGCACGTCGTTTGGTAGAAATCCACGTGCGCGTTCTGCCAAAAGCACCATTTGCATGCACATCTTGTGGTTTTGCAGAAAACTTCATCCGCGTCTACCAAAAGATGCATCTGCATGCTTAAAACGCGTTTTCGCACAAATCCGTGCGCGGGTGCTAAAAAGAGCAGCATCGGCATTCTTAGCACGTAGTTTGGTAGAAATCCACGTGCGCGTTCTGCCAAAAGCACCATTTGCACGCACATCTTGTGGTTTTGCAGAAAACTTCATCCGCGTCTACCAAAAGATGCATGTGCATGCTTAAAACGCGTTTTCGCACAAATGCGCGCGCGGGTGCTAAAAAGAGCAGCATCGGCATGCTTAGCACGTCGTTTGGTAGAAATCCACGTGCGCGTTCTGCCAAAAGCACCATTTGCATGCACATATTGTGGTTTTGCAGAAAACTTCATCCGCGTCTACCAAAAGATGCATGTGCATGCTTAAAACGCGTTTTTGCACAAATCCGTGCGCGGGTGCTAAAAAGACCAGCATCGGCATGCTTAGCACGTCGTTTGGTAGAAATCCACGTGCGCGTTCTGCCAAAAGGACCATTTGCATGCACATCTTGTGGTTTTGCAGAAAACTTCATCCGCGTCTACCAAAAGATGCATGTGCATGCTTAAAACGCGTTTTCGCACAAATCCGTGCGCGGGTGCTAAAAAGAGCAGCATCGGCATGCTTAGCACGTCGTTTGGTAGAAATCCACGTGCGCGTTCTGCAAAAAGCACCATTTGCATGCACATGTTGTGGTTTTGCAGAAAACTTCATCCGCGTCTACCAAAAGATGCATGTGCATGCTTAAAACGCGTTTTCGCACAAATGCGTGCGCGGGTGCTAAAAAGAGCAGCATCGGCATGCTTAGCACGTCGTTTGGTAGAAATCCACGTGTGCGTTCTGCCAAAAGAACCATTTGCATGCACATATTGTGGTTTTGCAGAAAACTTCATCCGCGTCTACCAAAAGATGCATGTGCATGCTTAAAACGCGTTTTTGCACAAATCCGTGCGCGGGTGCTAAAAAGACCAGCATCGGCATGCTTAGCACGTCGTTTGGTAGAAATCCACGTGCGCGTTCTGCCAAAAGGACCATTTGCATGCACATCTTGTGGTTTTGCAGAAAACTTCATCCGCGTCTACCAAAAGATGCATGTGCATGCTTAAAACGCGTTTTCGCACAAATCCGTGCGCGGGTGCTAAAACGAGCAGCATCGGCATGCTTAGCACGTCGTTTGGTAGAAATCCACGTGCGCGTTCTGCAAAAAGCACCATTTGCATGCACATCTTGTGGTTTTGCAGAAAACTTCATCCGCGTCTACCAAAAGATGCATGTGCATGCTTAAAACGCGTTTTCGCACAAATGCGCGCGCGGGTGCTAAAAAGAGCAGCATCGGCATGCTTAGCACGTCGTTTGGTAGAAATCCACGTGCGCGTTCTGCCAAAAGCACCATTTGCATGCACATATTGTGGTTTTGCAGAAAACTTCATCCGCGTCTACCAAAAGATGCATGTGCATGCTTAAAACGCGTTTTTGCACAAATCCGTGCGCGGGTGCTAAAAAGACCAGCATCGGCATGCTTAGCACGTCGTTTGGTAGAAATCCACGTGCGCGTTCTGCCAAAAGGACCATTTGCATGCACATCTTGTGGTTTTGCAGAAAACTTCATCCGCGTCTACCAAAAGATGCATGTGCATGCTTAAAACGCGTTTTCGCACAAATCCGTGCGCGGGTGCTAAAAAGAGCAGCATCGGCATGCTTAGCACGTCGTTTGGTAGAAATCCACGTGCGCGTTCTGCAAAAAGCACCATTTGCATGCACATGTTGTGGTTTTGCAGAAAACTTCATCCGCGTCTACCAAAAGATGCATGTGCATGCTTAAAACGCGTTTTCGCACAAATGCGTGCGCGGGTGCTAAAAAGAGCAGCATCGGCATGCTTAGCACGTCGTTTGGTAGAAATCCACGTGTGCGTTCTGCCAAAAGAACCATTTGCATGCACATATTGTGGTTTTGCAGAAAACTTCATCCGCGTCTACCAAAAGATGCATGTGCATGCTTAAAACGCGTTTTTGCACAAATCCGTGCGCGGGTGCTAAAAAGACCAGCATCGGCATGCTTAGCACGTCGTTTGGTAGAAATCCACGTGCGCGTTCTGCCAAAAGGACCATTTGCATGCACATCTTGTGGTTTTGCAGAAAACTTCATCCGCGTCTACCAAAAGATGCATGTGCATGCTTAAAACGCGTTTTCGCACAAATCCGTGCGCGGGTGCTAAAACGAGCAGCATCGGCATGCTTAGCACGTCGTTTGGTAGAAATCCACGTGCGCGTTCTGCAAAAAGCACCATTTGCATGCACATCTTGTGGTTTTGGAGAAAACTTCATCCGCGTCTACCAAAAGATGCATGTGCATGCTTAAAACGCGTTTTCGCACAAATGCGTGCGCGGGTGCTAAAAAGAGCAGCATCGGCATGCTTAGCACGTCGTTTGGTAGAAATCCACGTGCGCGTTCTGCCAAAAGCACCATTTGCATGCACATATTGTGGTTTTGCAGAAAACTTCATCCGCGTCTACCAAAAGATGCATGTGCATGCTTAAAACGCGTTTTTGCACAAATCCGTGCGCGGGTGCTAAAAAGACCAGCATCGGCATGCTTAGCACGTCGTTTGGTAGAAATCCACGTGCGCGTTCTGCCAAAAGGACCATTTGCATGCACATCTTGTGGTTTTGCAGAAAACTTCATCCGCGTCTACCAAAAGATGCATGTGCATGCTTAAAACGCGTTTTCGCACAAATCCGTGCGCGGGTGCTAAAAAGAGCAGCATCGGCATGCTTAGCACGTCGTTTGGTAGAAATCCACGTGCGCGTTCTGCAAAAAGCACCATTTGCATGCACATGTTGTGGTTTTGCAGAAAACTTCATCCGCGTCTACCAAAAGATGCATGTGCATGCTTAAAACGCGTTTTCGCACAAATGCGTGCGCGGGTGCTAAAAAGAGCAGCATCGGCATGCTTAGCACGTCGTTTGGTAGAAATCCACGTGTGCGTTCTGCCAAAAGAACCATTTGCATGCACATATTGTGGTTTTGCAGAAAACTTCATCCGCGTCTACCAAAAGATGCATGTGCATGCTTAAAACGCGTTTTTGCACAAATCCGTGCGCGGGTGCTAAAAAGGGCAGCATCGGCATGCTTAGCACGTCGTTTGGTAGAAATCCACGTGCGCGTTCTGCCAAAAGCACCATTTGCATGCACATCTTGTGGTTTTGCAGAAAACTTCATCCGCGTCTACCAAAAGATGCATGTGCATGCTTAAAACGCGTTTTCGCACAAATGCGTGCGCGGGTGCTAAAAAGAGCAGCATCGGCATGCTTAGCACGTCGTTTGGTAGAAATCCACGTGCGCGTTCTGCCAAAAGCACCATTTGCATGCACATCTTGTGGTTTTGCAGAAAACTTCATCCGCGTCTACCAAAAGATGCATGTGCATGCTTAAAACGCGTTTTCGCACAAATGCGTGCGCGGGTGCTAAAAAGAGCAGCATCGGCATGCTTAGCACGTCGTTTGGTAGAAATCCACGTGCGCGTTCTGCAAAAAGCACCATTTGCATGCACATGTTGTGGTTTTGCAGAAAACTTCATCCGCGTCTACCAAAAGATGCATGTGCATGCTTAAAACGCGTTTTCGCACAAATGCGTGCGCGGGTGCTAAAAAGAGCAGCATCGGCATGCTTAGCACGTCGTTTGGTAGAAATCCACGTGCGGGTTCTGCAAAAAGCACCATCTGCATGCACATCTTGTGGTTTTTCAGAAAACTTCATCCGCGTCTACCAAAAGATGCATGTGCATGCTTAAAACGCGTTTTCGCACAAATGCGTGCGCGGGGGCTAAAAAAAGCAGCATCGGCATGCTTAGCACGTCGTTTGGTAGAAATCCACGTGCGCGTTCTGCCAAAAGCACCATTTGCATGCACATCTTGTGGTTTTGCAGAAAACTTCATCCGCGTCTACCAAAAGATGCATGTGCATGCTTAAAACGCGTTTTCGCACAAATCCGTGCGCGGGTGCTAAAAAGAGCAGCATCGGCATGCTTAGCACGTCGTTTGGTAGAAATCCACGTGCGCGTTCTGCCAAAAGCACCATTTGCATGCACATATTGTGGTTTTGCAGAAAACTTCATCCGCGTCTACCAAAAGATGCATGTGCATGCTTGAAACGCGTTTTTGCACAAATCCGTGCGCGGGGGCTAAAAAGGGCAGCATCGGCATGCTTAGCACGTCGTTTGGTAGAAATCCACGTGCGCGTTCTGCCAAAAGCACCATTTGCATACACATCTTGTGGTTTTGCAGAAAACTTCATCCGCGTCTACCAAAAGATGCATGTGCATGCTTAAAACGCGTTTTCGCACAAATGCGTGCGCGGGTGCTAAAAAGAGCAGCATCGGAATGCTTAGCACGTCGTTTGGTAGAAATCCACGTGCGCGTTCTGCCAAAAGCACCATTTGCATGCACATCTTGTGGTTTTGCAGAAAACTTCATCCGCGTCTACCAAAAGATGCATGTGCATGCTTAAAACGCGTTTTCGCACAAATCCGTGCGCGGGTGCTAAAAAGAGCAGCATCGGCATGCTTAGCACGTCGTTTGGTAGAAATCCACGTGCGCGTTCTGCAAAAAGCACCATTTGCATGCACATCTTGTGGTTTTGCAGAAAACTTCATCCGCGTCTACCAAAAGATGCATGTGCATGCTTAAAACGCGTTTTCGCACAAATGCGTGCGCGGGTGCTAAAAAGAGCAGCATCGGCATGCTCAGCACGTCGTTTGGTAGAAATCCACGTGCGCGTTCTGCCAAAAGCACCATTTGCATGCACATATTGTGGTTTTGCAGAAAACTTCATCGGCGTCTACCAAAAGATGCATGTGCATGCTTAAAACGCGTTTTTGCACAAATCCGTGCGCGGGTGCTAAAAAGAGCAGCATCGGCATGCTTAGCGCGTCGTTTGGTAGAAATCCACGTGCGCGTTCTGCCAAAAGCACCATTTGCATGCACATCTTGTGGTTTTGCAGAAAACTTCATCCGCGTCTACCAAAAGATGCATGTGCATGCTTAAAACGCGTTTTCGCACAAATCCGTGCGCGGGTGCTAAAAAGAGCAGCATCGGCATGCTTAGCACGTCGTTTGCTAGAAATCCACGTGCGCGTTCTGCCAAAAGAACCATTTGCATGCACATATTGTGGTTTTGCAGAAAACTTCATCCGCGTCTACCAAAAGATGCATGTGCATGCTTAAAACGCGTTTTTGCACAAATCCGTGCGCGGGTGCTAAAAAGGGCAGCATCGGCATGCTTAGCACGTCGTTTGGTAGAAATCCACGTGCGCGTTCTGCCAAAAGCACCATTTGCATGCACATCTTGTGGTTTTGCAGAAAACTTCATCCGCGTCTACCAAAAGATGCATGTGCATGCTTAAAACGCGTTTTCGCACAAATGCGTGCGCGGGTGCTAAAAAGAGCAGCATCGGCATCCTTAGCACGTCGTTTGGTAGAAATCCACGTGCGCGTTCTGCCAAAAGCACCATTTGCATGCACATCTTGTGGTTTTGCAGAAAACTTCATCCGCGTCTACCAAAAGATGCATGTGCATGCTTAAAACGCGTTTTCGCACAAATGCGTGCGCGGGTGCTAAAAAGAGCAGCATCGGCATGCTTAGCACGTCGTTTGGTAGAAATCCACGTGCGCGTTCTGCAAAAAGCACCATTTGCATGCACATGTTGTGGTTTTGCAGAAAACTTCATCCGCGTCTACCAAAAGATGCATGTGCATGCTTAAAACGCGTTTTCGCACAAATGCGTGCGCGGGTGCTAAAAAGAGCAGCATCGGCATGCTTAGCACGTCGTTTGGTAGAAATCCACGTGCGCGTTCTGCAAAAAGCACCATCTGCATGCACATCTTGTGGTTTTTCAGAAAACTTCATCCGCGTCTACCAAAAGATGCATGTGCATGCTTAAAACGCGTTTTCGCACAAATGCGTGCGCGGGGGCTAAAAAGAGCAGCATCGGCATGCTTAGCACGTCGTTTGGTAGAAATCCACGTGCGCGTTCTGCCAAAAGCACCATTTGCATGCACATCTTGTGGTTTTGCAGAAAACTTCATCCGCGTCTACCAAAAGATGCATGTGCATGCTTAAAACGCGTTTTCGCACAAATCCGTGCGCGGGTGCTAAAAAGAGCAGCATCGGCATGCTTAGCACGTCGTTTGGTAGAAATCCACGTGCGCGTTCTGCCAAAAGCACCATTTGCATGTACATATTGTGGTTTTGCAGAAAACTTCATCCGCGTCTACCAAAAGATGCATGTGCATGCTTAAAACGCGTTTTTGCACAAATCCGTGCGCGGGGGCTAAAAAGGGCAGCATCGGCATGCTTAGCACGTCGTTTGGTAGAAATCCACGTGCGCGTTCTGCCAAAAGCACCATTTGCATGCACATCTTGTGGTTTTGCAGAAAACTTCATCCGCGTCTACCAAAAGATGCATGTGCATGCTTAAAACGCGTTTTCGCACAAATGCGTGCGCGGGTGCTAAAAAGAGCAGCATCGGAATGCTTAGCACGTCGTTTGGTAGAAATCCACGTGCGCGTTCTGCCAAAAGCACCATTTGCATGCACATCTTGTGGTTTTGCAGAAAACTTCATCCGCGTCTACCAAAAGATGCATGTGCATGCTTAAAACGCGTTTTCGCACAAATCCGTGCGCGGGTGCTAAAAAGAGCAGCATCGGCATGCTTAGCACGTCGTTTGGTAGAAATCCACGTGCGCGTTCTGCAAAAAGCACCATTTGCATGCACATCTTGTGGTTTTGCAGAAAACTTCATCCGCGTCTACCAAAAGATGCATGTGCATGCTTAAAACGCGTTTTCGCACAAATGCGCGCGCGGGTGCTAAAAAGAGCAGCATCGGCATGCTTAGCACGTCGTTTGGTAGAAATCCACGTGCGCGTTCTGCCAAAAGCACCATTTGCATGCACATATTGTGGTTTTGCAGAAAACTTCATCCGCGTCTACCAAAAGATGCATGTGCATGTTTAAAACGCGTTTTTGCACAAATCCGTGCGCGGGTGCTAAAAAGACCAGCATCGGCATGCTTAGCACGTCGTTTGGTAGAAATCCACGTGCGCGTTCTGCCAAAAGGACCATTTGCATGCACATCTTGTGGTTTTGCAGAAAACTTCATCCGCGTCTACCAAAAGATGCATGTGCATGCTTAAAACGCGTTTTCGCACAAATCCGTGCGCGGGTGCTAAAAAGAGCAGCATCGGCATGCTTAGCACGTCGTTTGGTAGAAATCCACGTGCGCGTTCTGCAAAAAGCACCATTTGCATGCACATGTTGTGGTTTTGCAGAAAACTTCATCCGCGTCTACCAAAAGATGCATGTGGATGCTTAAAACGCGTTTTCGCACAAATGCGTGCGCGGGTGCTAAAAAGAGCAGCATCGGCATGCTTAGCACGTCGTTTGGTAGAAATCCACGTGTGCGTTCTGCCAAAAGAACCATTTGCATGCACATATTGTGGTTTTGCAGAAAACTTCATCCGCGTCTACCAAAAGATGCATGTGCATGCTTAAAACGCGTTTTTGCACAAATCCGTGCGCGGGTGCTAAAAAGACCAGCATCGGCATGCTTAGCACGTCGTTTGGTAGAAATCCACGTGCGCGTTCTGCCAAAAGGACCATTTGCATGCACATCTTGTGGTTTTGCAGAAAACTTCATCCGCGTCTACCAAAAGATGCATGTGCATGCTTAAAACGCGTTTTCGCACAAATCCGTGCGCGGGTGCTAAAACGAGCAGCATCGGCATGCTTAGCACGTCGTTTGGTAGAAATCCACGTGCGCGTTCTGCAAAAAGCACCATTTGCATGCACATCTTGTGGTTTTGCAGAAAACTTCATCCGCGTCTACCAAAAGATGCATGTGCATGCTTAAAACGCGTTTTCGCACAAATGCGTGCGCGGGTGCTAAAAAGAGCAGCATCGGCATGCTTAGCACGTCGTTTGGTAGAAATCCACGTGCGCGTTCTGCCAAAAGCACCATTTGCATGCACATATTGTGGTTTTGCAGAAAACTTCATCCGCGTCTACCAAAAGATGCATGTGCATGCTTAAAACGCGTTTTTGCACAAATCCGTGCGCGGGTGCTAAAAAGACCAGCATCGGCATGCTTAGCACGTCGTTTGGTAGAAATCCACGTGCGCGTTCTGCCAAAAGGACCATTTGCATGCACATCTTGTGGTTTTGCAGAAAACTTCATCCGCGTCTACCAAAAGATGCATGTGCATGCTTAAAACGCGTTTTCGCACAAATCCGTGCGCGGGTGCTAAAAAGAGCAGCATCGGCATGCTTAGCACGTCGTTTGGTAGAAATCCACGTGCGCGTTCTGCAAAAAGCACCATTTGCATGCACATGTTGTGGTTTTGCAGAAAACTTCATCCGCGTCTACCAAAAGATGCATGTGCATGCTTAAAACGCGTTTTCGCACAAATGCGTGCGCGGGTGCTAAAAAGAGCAGCATCGGCATGCTTAGCACGTCGTTTGGTAGAAATCCACGTGTGCGTTCTGCCAAAAGAACCATTTGCATGCACATATTGTGGTTTTGCAGAAAACTTCATCCGCGTCTACCAAAAGATGCATGTGCATGCTTAAAACGCGTTTTTGCACAAATCCGTGCGCGGGTGCTAAAAAGGGCAGCATCGGCATGCTTAGCACGTCGTTTGGTAGAAATCCACGTGCGCGTTCTGCCAAAAGCACCATTTGCATGCACATCTTGTGGTTTTGCAGAAAACTTCATCCGCGTCTACCAAAAGATGCATGTGCATGCTTAAAACGCGTTTTCGCACAAATGCGTGCGCGGGTGCTAAAAAGAGCAGCATCGGCATGCTTAGCACGTCGTTTGGTAGAAATCCACGTGCGCGTTCTGCCAAAAGCACCATTTGCATGCACATCTTGTGGTTTTGCAGAAAACTTCATCCGCGTCTACCAAAAGATGCATGTGCATGCTTAAAACGCGTTTTCGCACAAATGCGTGCGCGGGTGCTAAAAAGAGCAGCATCGGCATGCTTAGCACGTCGTTTGGTAGAAATCCACGTGCGCGTTCTGCAAAAAGCACCATTTGCATCCACATGTTGTGGTTTTGCAGAAAACTTCATCCGCGTCTACCAAAAGATGCATGTGCATGCTTAAAACGCGTTTTCGCACAAATGCGTGCGCGGGTGCTAAAAAGAGCAGCATCGGCATGCTTAGCACGTCGTTTGGTAGAAATCCACGTGCGGGTTCTGCAAAAAGCACCATCTGCATGCACATCTTGTGGTTTTTCAGAAAACTTCATCCGCGTCTACCAAAAGATGCATGTGCATGCTTAAAACGCGTTTTCGCACAAATGCGTGCGCGGGGGCTAAAAAAAGCAGCATCGGCATGCTTAGCACGTCGTTTGGTAGAAATCCACGTGCGCGTTCTGCCAAAAGCACCATTTGCATGCACATCTTGTGGTTTTGCAGAAAACTTCATCCGCGTCTACCAAAAGATGCATGTGCATGCTTAAAACGCGTTTTCGCACAAATCCGTGCGCGGGTGCTAAAAAGAGCAGCATCGGCATGCTTAGCACGTCGTTTGGTAGAAATCCACGTGCGCGTTCTGCCAAAAGCACCATTTGCATGCACATATTGTGGTTTTGCAGAAAACTTCATCCGCGTCTACCAAAAGATGCATGTGCATGCTTGAAACGCGTTTTTGCACAAATCCGTGCGCGGGGGCTAAAAAGGGCAGCATCGGCATGCTTAGCACGTCGTTTGGTAGAAATCCACGTGCGCGTTCTGCCAAAAGCACCATTTGCATACACATCTTGTGGTTTTGCAGAAAACTTCATCCGCGTCTACCAAAAGATGCATGTGCATGCTTAAAACGCGTTTTCGCACAAATGCGTGCGCGGGTGCTAAAAAGAGCAGCATCGGAATGCTTAGCACGTCGTTTGGTAGAAATCCACGTGCGCGTTCTGCCAAAAGCACCATTTGCATGCACATCTTGTGGTTTTGCAGAAAACTTCATCCGCGTCTACCAAAAGATGCATGTGCATGCTTAAAACGCGTTTTCGCACAAATCCGTGCGCGGGTGCTAAAAAGAGCAGCATCGGCATGCTTAGCACGTCGTTTGGTAGAAATCCACGTGCGCGTTCTGCAAAAAGCACCATTTGCATGCACATCTTGTGGTTTTGCAGAAAACTTCATCCGCGTCTACCAAAAGATGCATGTGCATGCTTAAAACGCGTTTTCGCACAAATGCGTGCGCGGGTGCTAAAAAGAGCAGCATCGGCATGCTCAGCACGTCGTTTGGTAGAAATCCACGTGCGCGTTCTGCCAAAAGCACCATTTGCATGCACATATTGTGGTTTTGCAGAAAACTTCATCGGCGTCTACCAAAAGATGCATGTGCATGCTTAAAACGCGTTTTTGCACAAATCCGTGCGCGGGTGCTAAAAAGAGCAGCATCGGCATGCTTAGCGCGTCGTTTGGTAGAAATCCACGTGCGCGTTCTGCCAAAAGCACCATTTGCATGCACATCTTGTGGTTTTGCAGAAAACTTCATCCGCGTCTACCAAAAGATGCATGTGCATGCTTAAAACGCGTTTTCGCACAAATCCGTGCGCGGGTGCTAAAAAGAGCAGCATCGGCATGCTTAGCACGTCGTTTGCTAGAAATCCACGTGCGCGTTCTGCCAAAAGAACCATTTGCATGCACATATTGTGGTTTTGCAGAAAACTTCATCCGCGTCTACCAAAAGATGCATGTGCATGCTTAAAACGCGTTTTTGCACAAATCCGTGCGCGGGTGCTAAAAAGGGCAGCATCGGCATGCTTAGCACGTCGTTTGGTAGAAATCCACGTGCGCGTTCTGCCAAAAGCACCATTTGCATGCACATCTTGTGGTTTTGCAGAAAACTTCATCCGCGTCTACCAAAAGATGCATGTGCATGCTTAAAACGCGTTTTCGCACAAATGCGTGCGCGGGTGCTAAAAAGAGCAGCATCGGCATCCTTAGCACGTCGTTTGGTAGAAATCCACGTGCGCGTTCTGCCAAAAGCACCATTTGCATGCACATCTTGTGGTTTTGCAGAAAACTTCATCCGCGTCTACCAAAAGATGCATGTGCATGCTTAAAACGCGTTTTCGCACAAATGCGTGCGCGGGTGCTAAAAAGAGCAGCATCGGCATGCTTAGCACGTCGTTTGGTAGAAATCCACGTGCGCGTTCTGCCAAAAGCACCATTTGCATGCACATCTTGTGGTTTTGCAGAAAACTTCATCCGCGTCTACCAAAAGATGCATGTGCATGCTTAAAACGCGTTTTCGCACAAATCCGTGCGCGGGTGCTAAAAAGAGCAGCATCGGCATGCTTAGCACGTCGTTTGGTAGAAATCCACGTGCGCGTTCTGCCAAAAGCACCATTTGCATGTACATATTGTGGTTTTGCAGAAAACTTCATCCGCGTCTACCAAAAGATGCATGTGCATGCTTAAAACGCGTTTTTGCACAAATCCGTGCGCGGGGGCTAAAAAGGGCAGCATCGGCATGCTTAGCACGTCGTTTGGTAGAAATCCACGTGCGCGTTCTGCCAAAAGCACCATTTGCATGCACATCTTGTGGTTTTGCAGAAAACTTCATCCGCGTCTACCAAAAGATGCATGTGCATGCTTAAAACGCGTTTTCGCACAAATGCGTGCGCGGGTGCTAAAAAGAGCAGCATCGGAATGCTTAGCACGTCGTTTGGTAGAAATCCACGTGCGCGTTCTGCCAAAAGCACCATTTGCATGCACATCTTGTGGTTTTGCAGAAAACTTCATCCGCGTCTACCAAAAGATGCATGTGCATGCTTAAAACGCGTTTTCGCACAAATCCGTGCGCGGGTGCTAAAAAGAGCAGCATCGGCATGCTTAGCACGTCGTTTGGTAGAAATCCACGTGCGCGTTCTGCAAAAAGCACCATTTGCATGCACATCTTGTGGTTTTGCAGAAAACTTCATCCGCGTCTACCAAAAGATGCATGTGCATGCTTAAAACGCGTTTTCGCACAAATGTGTGCGCGGGTGCTAAAAAGAGCAGCATCGGCATGCTCAGCACGTCGTTTGGTAGAAATCCACGTGCGCGTTCTGCCAAAAGCACCATTTGCATGCACATATTGTGGTTTTGCAGAAAACTTCATCGGCGTCTACCAAAAGATGCATGTGCATGCTTAAAACGCGTTTTTGCACAAATCCGTGCGCGGGTGCTAAAAAGAGCAGCATCGGCATGCTTAGCGCGTCGTTTGGTAGAAATCCACGTGCGCGTTCTGCCAAAAGCACCATTTGCATGCACATCTTGTGGTTTTGCAGAAAACTTCATCCGCGTCTACCAAAAGATGCATGTGCATGCTTAAAACGCGTTTTCGCACAAATCCGTGCGCGGGTGCTAAAAAGAGCAGCATCGGCATGCTTAACACGTCGTTTGCTAGAAATCCACGTGCGCGTTCTGCAAAAAGCACCATTTGCATGCACATGTTGTGGTTTTGCAGAAAACTTCATCCGCGTCCACCAAAAGATGCATGTGCATGCTTAAAACGCGTTTTCGCACAAATGCGTGCGCGGGTGCTAAAAAGAGCAGCATCGGCATGCTTAGCACGTCGTTTGGTAGAAATCCACGTGCGCGTTCTGCCAAAAGCACCATTTGCATGCACATCTTGTGGTTTTGCAGAAAACTTCATCCGCGTCTACCAAAAGATGCATGTGCATGCTTAAAACGCATTTTCGCACAAATCCGTGCGCGGGTGCTAAAAAGAGCAGCATCGGCATGCTTAGCACGTCGTTTGGTAGAAATTCACGTGCGCGTTCTGCCAAAAGCACCATTTGCATGCACATCTTGTGGTTTTGCAGAAAACTTCATCCGCGTCTACGAAAAGATGCATGTGCATGCTTAAAACGCGTTTTCGCACAAATGCGTGCGCGGGTGCTAAAAAGAGCAGCATCGGCATGCTTAGCACGTCGTTTGGTAGAAATCCGCGTGCGCGTTCTGCCAAAAGCACCATTTGCATGCACATCTTGTGGTTTTGCAGAAAACTTCATCCGCGTCTACCAAAAGATGCATGTGCATGCTTAAAACGCGTTTTCGCACAAATCCGTGCGCGGGTGCTAAAAAGAGCAGCATCGGCATGCTTAGCACGTCGTTTGGTAGAAATCCACGTGCGCGTTCTGCAAAAAGCACCATTTGCACGCACATCTTGTGGTTTTGCAGAAAACTTCATCCGCGTCTACCAAAAGATGCATGTGCATGCTTAAAACGCGTTTTCGCACAAATGCGTGCGCGGGTGCTAAAAAGAGCAGCATCGGCATGCTTAGCACGTCGTTTGGTAGAAATCCACGTGTGCGTTCTGCCAAAAGCACCATTTGCATGCACATATTGTGGTTTTGCTGAAAACTTAATCCGCGTCTACCAAAAGATGCATGTGCATGCTTAAAACGCGTTTTTGCACAAATCCGTGCGCGGGTGCTAAAAAGGGCAGCATCGGCATGCTTAGCACGTCGATTGGTAGAAATCCACGTGCGCGTTCTGCCAAAAGCACCATTTGCATGCACATCTTGTGGTTTTGCAGAAAACTTCATCCGCGTCTACCAAAAGATGCATGTGCATGCTTAAAACGCGTTTTCGCACAAATGCGTGCGCGGGTGCTAAAAAGAGCAGCATCGGCATGCTTAGCACGTCGTTTGGTAGAAATCCACGTGCGCGTTCTGCCAAAAGCACCATTTGCATGCACATCTTGTGGTTTTGCAGAAAACTTCATCCGCGTCTACCAAAAGATGCATGTGCATGCTTAAAACGCGTTTTCGCACAAATCCGTGCGCGGGTGCTAAAACGAGCAGCATCGGCATGCTTAGCACGTCGTTTGGTAGAAATCCACGTGCGCGTTCTGCAAAAAGCACCATTTGCATGCACATCTTGTGGTTTTGCAGAAAACTTCATCCGCGTCTACCAAAAGATGCATGTGCATGCTTAAAACGCGTTTTCGCACAAATGCGTGCGCGGGTGCTAAAAAGAGCAGCATCGGCATGCTTAGCACGTCGTTTGGTAGAAATCCACGTGCGCGTTCTGCCAAAAGCACCATTTGCATGCACATATTGTGGTTTTGCAGAAAACTTCATCCGCGTCTACCAAAAGATGCATGTGCATGCTTAAAACGCGTTTTTGCACAAATCCGTGCGCGGGTGCTAAAAAGACCAGCATCGGCATGCTTAGCACGTCGTTTGGTAGAAATCCACGTGCGCGTTCTGCCAAAAGGACCATTTGCATGCACATCTTGTGGTTTTGCAGAAAACTTCATCCGCGTCTACCAAAAGATGCATGTGCATGCTTAAAACGCGTTTTCGCACAAATCCGTGCGCGGGTGCTAAAAAGAGCAGCATCGGCATGCTTAGCACGTCGTTTGGTAGAAATCCACGTGCGCGTTCTGCAAAAAGCACCATTTGCATGCACATGTTGTGGTTTTGCAGAAAACTTCATCCGCGTCTACCAAAAGATGCATGTGCATGCTTAAAACGCGTTTTCGCATAAATGCGTGCGCGGGTGCTAAAAAGAGCAGCATCGGCATGCTTAGCACGTCGTTTGGTAGAAATCCACGTGCGCGTTCTGCAAAAAGCACCATTTGCATGCACATCTTGTGGTTTTTCAGAAAACTTCATCCGCGTCTAGCAAAAGATGCATGTGCATGCTTAAAACGCGTTTTCGCACAAATGCGTGCGCGGGTGCTAAAAAGAGCAGCATCGGCATGCTTAGCACGTCGTTTGGTAGAAATCCACGTGCGCGTTCTGCCAAAAGCACCATTTGCATGCACATCTTGTGGTTTTGCAGAAAACTTCATCCGCGTCTACCAAAAGATGCATGTGCATGCTTAAAACGCGTTTTCGCACAAATCCGTGCGCGGGTGCTAAAAAGAGCAGCATCGGCATGCTTAGCACGTCGTTTGGTAGAAATCCACGTGCGCGTTCTGTCAAAAGCACCATTTGCATGCACATCTTGTGGTTTTGCAGAAAACTTCATCCGCGTCTACCAAAAGATGCATGTGCATGCTTAAAACGCGTTTTCGCACAAATCCGTGCGCGGGTGCTAAAAAGAGCAGCATCGGCATGCTTAGCACGTCGTTTGGTAGAAATCCACGTGCGCGTTCTGCCAAAAGCACCATTTGCATGCACATCTTCTGGTTTTGCAGAAAACTTCATCCGCGTCTACCAAAAGATGCATGTGCATGCTTAAAACGCATTTTCGCACAAATCCGTGCGCGGGTGCTAAAAAGAGCAGCATCGGCATGCTTAGCACGTCGTTTGGTAGAAATCCACGTGCGCGTTCTGCCAAAAGCACCATTTGCATGCACATCTTGTGGTTTTGCAGAAAACTTCATCCGCGTCTACCAAAAGATGCATGTGCATGCTTAAAACGCGTTTTCGCACAAATCCGTGCGCGGGTGCTAAAAAGAGCAGCATCGGCATGCTTAGCACGTCGTCTGGTAGAAATCCACGTGCGCGTTCTGCAAAAAGCACCATTTGCATGCACATCTTGTGGTTTTGCAGAAAACTTCATCCGCGTCTACCAAAAGATGCATGTGCATGCTTAAAACGCGTTTTCGCACAAATGCGTGCGCGGGTGCTAAAAAGAGCAGCATCGGCATGCTTAGCACGTCGTTTGGTAGAAATCCATGTGCGCGTTCTGCCAAAAGCACCATTTGCATGCATATCTTGTGGTTTTGCAGAAAACTTCATCCGCGTCTACCAAAAGATGCATGTGCATGCTTAAAACGCGTTTTCGCACAAATCCGTGCGCGGGTGCTAAAAAGAGCAGCATCGGCATGCTTAGCACGTCGTTTGGTAGAAATCCACGTGCGCGTTCTGCCAAAAGCACCATTTGCACGCACATCTTGTGGTTTTGCAGAAAACTTCATCCGCGTCTACCAAAAGATGCATGTGCATGCTTAAAACGCGTTTTCGCACAAATGCGTGCGCGGGTGCTAAAAAGAGCAGCATCGGCATGCTTAGCACGTCGTTTGGTAGAAATCCACGTGTGCGTTCTGCCAAAAGCACCATTTGCATGCACATATTGTGGCTTTGCAGAAAACTTCATCCGCGTCTACCAAAAGATGCATGTGCATGCTTAAAACGCGTTTTTGCACAAATCCGTGCGCGGGTGCTAAAAAGGGCAGCATCGGCATGCTTAGCACGTCGTTTGGTAGAAATCCACGTGCGCGTTCTGCCAAAAGCACCATTTGCATGCACATCTTGTGGTTTTGCAGAAAACTTCATCCGCGTCTACCAAAAGATGCATGTGCATGCTTAAAACGCGTTTTCGCACAAATGCGTGCGCGGGTGCTAAAAAGAGCAGCATCGGCATGCTTAGCACGTCGTTTGGTAGAAATCCACGTGCGCGTTCTGCCAAAAGCACCATTTGCATGCACATCTTGTGGTTTTGCAGAAAACTTCATCCGCGTCTACCAAAAGATGCATGTGCATGCTTAAAACGCGTTTTCGCACAAATCCGTGCGCGGGTGCTAAAAAGAGCAGCATCGGCATGCTTAGCACGTCGTTTGGTAGAAATCCACGTGCGCGTTCTGCCAAAAGCACCATTTGCATGCATATCTTGTGGTTTTGCAGAAAACTTCATCCGCGTCTACCAAAAGATGCATGTGCATGCTTAAAACGCGTTTTCGCACAAATGCGTGCGCGGGTGCTAAAAAGAGCAGCATCGGCATGCTTAGCACGTCGTTTGGTAGAAATCCACGTGCGCGTTCTGCCAAAAGCACCATTTGCATGCAGATCTTGTGGTTTTGCAGAAAACTTCATCCGCGTCTACCAAAAGATGCATGTGCATGCTTAAAACGCGTTTTCGCACAAATCCGTGTGCGGGTGCTAAAAAGAGCAGCATCGGCATGCTTAGCACGTCGTTTGGTAGAAATCCACGTGCGCGTTCTGCCAAAAGCACCATTTGCATGCACATCTTGTGGTTTTGCAGAAAACTTCATCCGCGTCTACCAAAAGATGCACGTGCATGCTTAAAACGCGTTTTCGCACAAATCCGTGCGCGGGTGCTAAAAAGAGCAGCATCGGCATGCTTAGCACGTCTTTTGGTAGAAATCCACGTGCGCGTTCTGCCAAAAGCACCATTTGCATGCACATCTTGTGGTTTTGCAGAAAACTTCATCCGCGTCTACCAAAAGATGCATGTGCATGCTTAAAACGCGTTTTCGCACAAATGCGTGCGCGGGTGCTAAAAAGAGCAGCATCGTCATGCTTAGCACGTCGTTTGGTAGAAATCCACGTGCGCGTTCTGCCAAAAGCACCATTTGCATGCACATCTTGTGGTTTTGCAGAAAACTTCATCCGCGTCTACCAAAAGATGCATGTGCATGCTTAAAACGCGTTTTCGCACAAATCCGTGCGCGGGTGCTAAAAAGAGCAGCATCGGCATGCTTAGCACGTCGTTTGGTAGAAATCCACGTGCGCGTTCTGCAAAAAGCACCATTTGCATGCACATCTTGTGGTTTTGCAGAAAACTTCATCCGCGTCTACCAAAAGATGCATGTGCATGCTTAAAACGCGTTTTCGCACAAATGCGTGCGCGGGTGCTAAAAAGAGCAGCATCGGCATGCTTAGCACGTCGTTTGGTAGAAATCCACGTGCGCGTTCTACAAAAAGCACCATTTGCATGCACATCTTGTGGTTTTGCAGAAAACTTCATCCGCGTCTACCAAAAGATGCATGTGCATGCTTAAAACGCGTTTTCGCACAAATGCGTGCGCGGGTGCTAAAAAGAGCAGCATCGGCATGCTTAGCACGTCGTTTGGTAGAAATCCACGTGCGCGTTCTGCAAAAAGCACCATTTGCATGCACATCTTGTGGTTTTGCAGAAAACTTCATCCGCGTCTACCAAAAGATGCATGTGCATGCTTAAAACGCGTTTTTGCACAAATCCGTGCGCGGGTGCTAAAAAGGGCAGCATCGGCATGCTTAGCACGTCGTTTGGTAGAAATCCACGTGCGCGTTCTGCCAAAAGCACCATTTGCATGCACATCTTGTGGTTTTGCAGAAAACTTCATCCGCGTCTACCAAAAGATGCATGTGCATGCTTAAAACGCGTTTTCGCACAAATGCGTGCGCGGGTGCTAAAAAGAGCAGCATCGGCATGCTTAGCACGTCGTTTGGTAGAAATCCACGTGCGCGTTCTGCCAAAAGCACCATTTGCATGCACATCTTGTGGTTTTGCAGAAAACTTCATCCGCGTCTACCAAAAGATGCATGTGCATGCTTAAAACGCGTTTTCGCACAAATGCGTGCGCGGGTGCTAAAAAGAGCAGCATCGGCATGCTTAGCACGTCGTTTGGTAGAAATCCACGTGCGCGTTCTGCAAAAAGCACCATTTGCATGCACATGTTGTGGTTTTGCAGAAAACTTCATCCGCGTCTACCAAAAGATGCATGTGCATGCTTAAAACGCGTTTTCGCACAAATGCGTGCGCGGGTGCTAAAAAGAGCAGCATCGGCATGCTTAGCACGTCGTTTGGTAGAAATCCACGTGCGCGTTCTGCAAAAAGCACCATCTGCATGCACATCTAGTGGTTTTTCAGAAAACTTCATCCGCGTCTACCAAAAGATGCATGTGCATGCTTAAAACGCGTTTTCGCTTAAATGCGTGCGCGGGGGCTAAAAAGAGCAGCATCGGCATGCTTAGCACGTCGTTTGGTAGAAATCCACGTGCGCGTTCTGCCAAAAGCACCATTTGCATGCACATCTTGTGGTTTTGCAGAAAACTTCATCCGCGTCTACCAAAAGATGCATGTGCATGCTTAAAACGCGTTTTCGCACAAATCCGTGCGCGGGTGCTAAAAAGAGCAGCATCGGCATGCTTAGCACGTCGTTTGGTAGAAATCCACGTGCGCGTTCTGCCAAAAGTACCATTTGCATGCACATCTTGTGGTTTTGCAGAAAACTTCATCCGCGTCTACCAAAAGATGCATGTGCATGCTTAAAACGCGTTTTCGCACAAATGCGTGCGCGGGTGCTAAAAAGAGCAGCATCGGAATGCTTAGCACGTCGTTTCGTAGAAATCCACGTGCGCGTTCTGCCAAAAGCACCATTTGCATGCACATCTTGTGGTTTTGCAGAAAACTTCATCCGCGTCTACCAAAAGATGCATGTGCATGCTTAAAACGCGTTTTCGCACAAATCCGTGCGCGGGTGCTAAAAAGAGCAGCATCGGCATGCTTAGCACGTCGTTTGGTAGAAATCCACGTGCGCGTTCTGCAAAAAGCACCATTTGCATGCACATCTTGTGGTTTTGCAGAAAACTTCATCCGCGTCTACCAAAAGATGCATGTGCATGCTTAAAACGCGTTTTCGCACAAATCCGTGCGCGGGTGCTAAAAAGAGCAGCATCGGCATGCTTAGCACGTCGTTTGCTAGAAATCCACGTGCGCGTTCTGCAAAAAGCACCATTTGCATGCACATGTTGTGGTTTTGCAGAAAACTTCATCCGCGTCTACCAAAAGATGCATGTGCATGCTTAAAACGCGTTTTCGCACAAATGCGTGCGCGGGTGCTAAAAAAAGCAGCATCGGCATGCTTAGCACGTCGTTTGGTAGAAATCCACGTGCGCGTTCTGCAAAAAGCACCATTTGCATGCACATCTAGTGGTTTTTCAGAAAACTTCATCCGCGTCTACCAAAAGATGCATGTGCATGCTTAAAACGCGTTTTCGCACAAATCCGTGCGCGGGTGCTAAAAAGAGCAGCATCGGCATGCTTAGCACGTCGTCTGGTAGAAATCCACGTGCGCGTTCTGCAAAAAGCACCATTTGCATGCACATCTTGTGGTTTTGCAGAAAACTTCATCCGCGTCTACCAAAAGATGCATGTGCATGCTTAAAACGCGTTTTCGCACAAATGCGTGCGCGGGTGCTAAAAAGAGCAGCATCGGCATGCTTAGCACGTCGTTTGGTAGAAATCCACGTGCGCGTTCTGCCAAAAGCACCATTTGCATGCACATCTTGTGGTTTTGCAGAAAACTTCATCCGCGTCTACCAAAAGATGCATGTGCATGCTTAAAACGCGTTTTCGCACAAATCCGTGCGCGGGTGCTAAAAAGAGCAGCATCGGCATGCTTAGCACGTCGTTTGGTAGAAATCCACGTGCGCGTTCTGCCAAAAGCACCATTTGCATGCACATCTTGTGGTTTTGCAGAAAACTTCATCCGCGTCTACCAAAAGATGCATGTGCATGCTTAAAACGCGTTTTCGCACAAATGCGTGCGCGGGTGCTAAAAAGAGCAGCATCGGCATGCTTAGCACGTCGTTTGGTAGAAATCCACGTGCGCGTTCTGCAAAAAGCACCATTTGCATGCACATGTTGTGGTTTTGCAGAAAACTTCATCCGCGTCTACCAAAAGATGCATGTGCATGCTTAAAACGCGTTTTCGCACAAATGCGTGCGCGGGTGCTAAAAAGAGCAGCATCGGCATGCTTAGCACGTCGTTTGGTAGAAATCCACGTGCGCGTTCTGCAAAAAGCACCATCTGCATGCACATCTAGTGGTTTTTCAGAAAACTTCATCCGCGTCTACCAAAAGATGCATGTGCATGCTTAAAACGCGTTTTCGCTTAAATGCGTGCGCGGGGGCTAAAAAGAGCAGCATCGGCATGCTTAGCACGTCGTTTGGTAGAAATCCACGTGCGCGTTCTGCCAAAAGCACCATTTGCATGCACATCTTGTGGTTTTGCAGAAAACATCATCCGCGTCTACCAAAAGATGCATGTGCATGCTTAAAACGCGTTTTCGCACAAATCCGTGCGCGGGTGCTAAAAAGAGCAGCATCGGCATGCTTAGCACGTCGTTTGGTAGAAATCCACGTGCGCGTTCTGCCAAAAGCACCATTTGCATGCACATCTTCTGGTTTTGCAGAAAACTTCATCCGCGTCTACCAAAAGATGCATGTGCATGCTTAAAACGCGTTTTCGCACAAATGCGTGCGCGGGTGCTAAAAAGAGCAGCATCGGAATGCTTAGCACGTCGTTTCGTAGAAATCCACGTGCGCGTTCTGCCAAAAGCACCATTTGCATGCACATCTTGTGGTTTTGCAGAAAACTTCATCCGCGTCTACCAAAAGATGCATGTGCATGCTTAAAACGCGTTTTCGCACAAATCCGTGCGCGGGTGCTAAAAAGAGCAGCATCGGCATGCTTAGCACGTCGTTTGGTAGAAATCCACGTGCGCGTTCTGCAAAAAGCACCATTTGCATGCACATCTTGTGGTTTTGCAGAAAACTTCATCCGCGTCTACCAAAAGATGCATGTGCATGCTTAAAACGCGTTTTCGCACAAATCCGTGCGCGGGTGCTAAAAAGAGCAGCATCGGCATGCTTAGCACGTCGTTTGCTAGAAATCCACGTGCGCGTTCTGCAAAAAGCACCATTTGCATGCACATGTTGTGGTTTTGCAGAAAACTTCATCCGCGTCTACCAAAAGATGCATGTGCATGCTTAAAACGCGTTTTCGCACAAATGCGTGCGCGGGTGCTAAAAAAAGCAGCATCGGCATGCTTAGCACGTCGTCTGGTAGAAATCCACGTGCGCGTTCTGCAAAAAGCACCATTTGCATGCACATCTAGTGGTTTTTCAGAAAACTTCATCCGCGTCTACCAAAAGATGCATGTGCATGCTTAAAACGCGTTTTCGCACAAATGCGTGCGCGGGTGCTAAAAAGAGCAGCATCGGCATGCTTAGCACGTCGTCTGGTAGAAATCCACGTGCGCGTTCTGCAAAAAGCACCATTTGCATGCACATCTTGTGGTTTTGCAGAAAACTTCATCCGCGTCTACCAAAAGATGCATGTGCATGCTTAAAACGCGTTTTCGCACAAATGCGTGCGCGGGTGCTAAAAAGAGCAGCATCGGCATGCTTAGCACGTCGTTTGGTAGAAATCCACGTGCGCGTTCTGCCAAAAGCACCATTTGCATGCACATCTTGTGGTTTTGCAGAAAACTTCATCCGCGTCTACCAAAAGATGCATGTGCATACTTAAAACGCGTTTTCGCACAAATCCGTGCGCGGGTGCTAAAAAGAGCAGCATCGGCATGCTTAGCACGTCGTTTGGTAGAAATCCACGTGCGCGTTCTGCCAAAAGCACCATTTGCATGCACATCTTGTGGTTTTGCAGAAAACTTCATCCGCGTCTACCAAAAGATGCATGTGCATGCTTAAAACGCGTTTTCGCACAAATGCGTGCGCGGGTGCTAAAAAGAGCAGCATCGGAATGCTTAGCACGTCGTTTCGTAGAAATCCACGTGCGCGTTCTGCCAAAAGCACCATTTGCATGCACATCTTGTGGTTTTGCAGAAAACTTCATCCGCGTCTACCAAAAGATGCATGTGCATGCTTAAAACGCGTTTTCGCACAAATCCGTGCGCGGGTGCTAAAAAGAGCAGCATCGGCATGCTTAGCACGTCGTTTGGTAGAAATCCACGTGCGCGTTCTGCAAAAAGCACCATTTGCATGCACATCTTGTGGTTTTGCAGAAAACTTCATCCGCGTCTACCAAAAGATGCATGTGCATGCTTAAAACGCGTTTTCGCACAAATCCGTGCGCGGGTGCTAAAAAGAGCAGCATCGGCATGCTTAGCACGTCGTTTGCTAGAAATCCACGTGCGCGTTCTGCAAAAAGCACCATTTGCATGCACATGTTGTGGTTTTGCAGAAAACTTCATCCGCGTCTACCAAAAGATGCATGTGCATGCTTAAAACGCGTTTTCGCACAAATGCGTGCGCGGGTGCTAAAAAAAGCAGCATCGGCATGCTTAGCACGTCGTTTGGTAGAAATCCACGTGCGCGTTCTGCAAAAAGCACCATTTGCATGCACATCTTGTGGTTTTTCAGAAAACTTCATCCGCGTCTACCAAAAGATGCATGTGCATGCTTAAAACGCGTTTTCGCACAAATCCGTGCGCGGGTGCTAAAAAGAGCAGCATCGGCATGCTTAGCACGTCGTCTGGTAGAAATCCACGTGCGCGTTCTGCAAAAAGCACCATTTGCATGCACATCTTGTGGTTTTGCAGAAAACTTCATCCGCGTCTACCAAAAGATGCATGTGCATGCTTAAAACGCGTTTTCGCACAAATGCGTGCGCGGGTGCTAAAAAGAGCAGCATCGGCATGCTTAGCACGTCGTTTGGTAGAAATCCACGTGCGCGTTCTGCCAAAAGCACCATTTGCATGCACATCTTGTGGTTTTGCAGAAAACTTCATCCGCGTCTACCAAAAGATGCATGTGCATGCTTAAAACGCGTTTTCGCACAAATCCGTGCGCGGGTGCTAAAAAGAGCAGCATCGGCATGCTTAGCACGTCGTTTGGTAGAAATCCACGTGTGCGTTCTGCCAAAAGAACCATTTGCATGCACATATTGTGGTTTTGCAGAAAACTTCATCCGCGTCTACCAAAAGATGCATGTGCATGCTTAAAACGCGTTTTTGCACAAATCCGTGCGCGGGTGCTAAAAAGGGCAGCATCGGCATGCTTAGCACGTCGTTTGGTAGAAATCCACGTGCGCGTTCTGCCAAAAGCACCATTTGCATGCACATCTTGTGGTTTTGCAGAAAACTTCATCCGCGTCTACCAAAAGATGCATGTGCATGCTTAAAACGCGTTTTCGCACAAATGCGTGCGCGGGTGCTAAAAAGAGCAGCATCGGCATGCTTAGCACGTCGTTTGGTAGAAATCCACGTGCGCGTTCTGCCAAAAGCACCATTTGCATGCACATCTTGTGGTTTTGCAGAAAACTTCATCCGCGTCTACCAAAAGATGCATGTGCATGCTTAAAACGCGTTTTCGCACAAATGCGTGCGCGGGTGCTAAAAAGAGCAGCATCGGCATGCTTAGCACGTCGTTTGGTAGAAATCCACGTGCGCGTTCTGCAAAAAGCACCATTTGCATGCACATGTTGTGGTTTTGCAGAAAACTTCATCCGCGTCTACCAAAAGATGCATGTGCATGCTTAAAACGCGTTTTCGCACAAATGCGTGCGCGGGTGCTAAAAAGAGCAGCATCGGCATGCTTAGCACGTCGTTTGGTAGAAATCCACGTGCGCGTTCTGCAACCATCTGCATGCACATCTTGTGGTTTTTCAGAAAACTTCATCCGCGTCTACCAAAAGATGCATGTGCATGCTTAAAACGCGTTTTCGCACAAATGCGTGCGCGGGGGCTAAAAAGAGCAGCATCGGCATGCTTAGCACGTCGTTTGGTAGAAATCCACGTGCGCGTTCTGCCAAAAGCACCATTTGCATGCACATCTTGTGGTTTTGCAGAAAACTTCATCCGCGTCTACCAAAAGATGCATGTGCATGCTTAAAACGCGTTTTCGCACAAATGCGTGCGCGGGTGCTAAAAAGAGCAGCATCGGCATGCTTAGCACGTCGTTTGGTAGAAATCCACGTGCGCGTTCTGCCAAAAGCACCATTTGCATGCACATCTTGTGGTTTTGCAGAAAACTTCATCCGCGTCTACCAAAAGATGCATGTGCATGCTTAAAACGCGTTTTCGCACAAATGCGTGCGCGGGTGCTAAAAAGAGCAGCATCGGCATGCTTAGCACGTCGTTTGGTAGAAATCCACGTGCGCGTTCTGCCAAAAGCACCATTTGCATGCACATCTTGTGGTTTTGCAGAAAACTTCATCCGCGTCTACCAAAAGATGCATGTGCATGCTTAAAACGCGTTTTCGCACAAATGCGTGCGCGGGTGCTAAAAAGAGCAGCATCGGCATGCTTAGCACGTCGTTTGGTAGAAATCCACGTGCGCGTTCTGCCAAAAGCACCATTTGCATGCACATCTTGTGGTTTTGCAGAAAACTTCATCCGCGTCTACCAAAAGATGCATGTGCATGCTTAAAACGCGTTTTCGCACAAATCCGTGCGCGGGTGCTAAAAAGAGCAGCATCGGCATGCTTAGCACGTCGTTTGGTAGAAATCCACGTGCGCGTTCTGCCAAAGCACCATTTGCATGCACATCTTCTGGTTTTGCAGAAAACTTCATCCGCGTCTACCAAAAGATGCATGTGCATGCTTAAAACGCGTTTTCGCACAAATCCGTGCGCGGGTGCTAAAAAGAGCAGCATCGGCATGCTTAGCACGTCGTTTGGTAGAAATTCACGTGCGCGTTCTGCCAAAAGCACCATTTGCATGCACATCTTGTGGTTTTGCAGAAAACTTCATCCGCGTCTACCAAAAGATGCATGTGCATGCTTAAAACGCGTTTTCGCACAAATCCGTGCGCGGGTGCTAAAAAGAGCAGCATCGGCATGCTTAGCACGTCGTCTGGTAGAAATCCACGTGCGCGTTCTGCAAAAAGCACCATTTGCATGCACATCTTGCGGTTTTGCAGAAAACTTCATCCGCGTCTACCAAAAGATGCATGTGCATGCTTAAAACGCGTTTTCGCACAAATGCGTGCGCGGGTGCTAAAAAGAGCAGCATCGGCATGCTTAGCACGTCGTTTGGTAGAAATCCACGTGCGCGTTCTGCCAAAAGCACCATTTGCATGCACATCTTGTGGTTTTGCAGAAAACTTCATCCGCGTCTACCAAAAGATGCATGTGCATGCTTAAAACGCGTTTTCGCACAAATCCGTGCGCGGGTGCTAAAAAGAGCAGCATCGGCATGCTTAGCACGTCGTTTGGTAGAAATCCACGTGCGCGTTCTGCCAAAAGCACCATTTGCATGCACATCTTGTGGTTTTGCAGAAAACTTCATCCGCGTCTACCAAAAGATGCATGTGCATGCTTAAAACGCGTTTTCGCACAAATCCGTGCGCGGGTGCTAAAAAGAGCAGCATCGGCATGCTTAGCACGTCGTTTGGTAGAAATCCACGTGCGCGTTCTGCCAAAAGCACCATTTGCATGCACATCTTGTGGTTTTGCAGAAAACTTCATCCGCGTCTACCAAAAGATGCATGTGCATGCTTAAAACGCGTTTTCGCACAAATGCGTGCGCGGGTGCTAAAAAGAGCAGCATCCGCATGCTTAGCACGTCGTTTGGTAGAAATCCACGTGCGCGTTCTGCCAAAAGCACCATTTGCATGCACATCTTGTGGTTTTGCAGAAAACTTCATCCGCGTCTACCAAAAGATGCATGTGCACGCTTAAAACGCGTTTTCGCACAAATCCGTGCGCGGGTGCTAAAAAGAGCAGCATCGGCATGCTTAGCACGTCGTTTGGTAGAAATCCACGTGCGCGTTCTGCCAAAAGCACCATTTGCATGCACATCTTGTGGTTTTGCAGAAAACTTCATCCGCGTCTACCAAAAGATGCATGTGCATGCTTAAAACGCGTTTTCGCACAAATGCGTGCGCGGGTGCTAAAAAGAGCAGCATCGGCATGCTTAGCACGTCGTTTGGTAGAAATCCACGTGCGCGTTCTGCCAAAAGCACCATTTGCATGCACATCTTGTGGTTTTGCAGAAAACTTCATCCGCGTCTACCAAAAGATGCATGTGCATGCTTAAAACGCGTTTTCGCACAAATGCGTGCGCGGGTGCTAAAAAGAGCAGCATCGGCATGCTTAGCACGTCGTTTGGTAGAAATCCACGTGCGCGTTCTGCAAAAAGCACCATTTGCATGCACATGTTGTGGTTTTGCAGAAAACTTCATCCGCGTCTACCAAAAGATGCATGTGCATGCTTAAAACGCGTTTTCGCACAAATGCGTGCGCGGGTGCTAAAAAGAGCAGCATCGGCATGCTTAGCACGTCGTTTGGTAGAAATCCACGTGCGCGTTCTGCAACCATCTGCATGCACATCTTGTGGTTTTTCAGAAAACTTCATCCGCGTCTACCAAAAGATGCATGTGCATGCTTAAAACGCGTTTTCGCACAAATGCGTGCGCGGGGGCTAAAAAGAGCAGCATCGGCATGCTTAGCACGTCGTTTGGTAGAAATCCACGTGCGCGTTCTGCCAAAAGCACCATTTGCATGCACATCTTGTGGTTTTGCAGAAAACTTCATCCGCGTCTACCAAAAGATGCATGTGCATGCTTAAAACGCGTTTTCGCACAAATGCGTGCGCGGGTGCTAAAAAGAGCAGCATCGGCATGCTTAGCACGTCGTTTGGTAGAAATCCACGTGCGCGTTCTGCCAAAAGCACCATTTGCATGCACATCTTGTGGTTTTGCAGAAAACTTCATCCGCGTCTACCAAAAGATGCATGTGCATGCTTAAAACGCGTTTTCGCACAAATGCGTGCGCGGGTGCTAAAAAGAGCAGCATCGGCATGCTTAGCACGTCGTTTGGTAGAAATCCACGTGCGCGTTCTGCAAAAAGCACCATTTGCATGCACATGTTGTGGTTTTGCAGAAAACTTCATCCGCGTCTACCAAAAGATGCATGTGCATGCTTAAAACGCGTTTTCGCACAAATGCGTGCGCGGGTGCTAAAAAGAGCAGCATCGGCATGCTTAGCACGTCGTTTGGTAGAAATCCACGTGCGCGTTCTGCAAAAAGCACCATCTGCATGCACATCTTGTGGTTTTTCAGAAAACTTCATCCGCGTCTACCAAAAGATGCATGTGCATGCTTAAAACGCGTTTTCGCACAAATGCGTGCGCGGGGGCTAAAAAGAGCAGCATCGGCATGCTTAGCACGTCGTTTGGTAGAAATCCACGTGCGCGTTCTGCCAAAAGCACCATTTGCATGCACATCTTGTGGTTTTGCAGAAAACTTCATCCGCGTCTACCAAAAGATGCATGTGCATGCTTAAAACGCGTTTTCGCACAAATGCGTGCGCGGGTGCTAAAAAGAGCAGCATCGGCATGCTTAGCACGTCGTTTGGTAGAAATCCACGTGCGCGTTCTGCCAAAAGCACCATTTGCATGCACATCTTGTGGTTTTGCAGAAAACTTCATCCGCGTCTACCAAAAGATGCATGTGCATGCTTAAAACGCGTTTTCGCACAAATCCGTGCGCGGGTGCTAAAAAGAGCAGCATCGGCATGCTTAGCACGTCGTTTGGTAGAAATCCACGTGCGCGTTCTGTCAAAAGCACCATTTGCACACACATCTTGTGGTTTTGCAGAAAACTTCATCCGCGTCTACCAAAAGATGCATGTGCATGCTTAAAACGCGTTTTCGCACAAATGCGTGCGCGGGTGCTAAAAAGAGCAGCATCGGCATGCTTAGCACGTCGTTTGGTAGAAATCCACGTGTGCGTTCTGCCAAAAGAACCATTTGCATGCACATATTGTGGTTTTGCAGAAAACTTCATCCGCGTCTACCAAAAGATGCATGTGCATGCTTAAAACGCGTTTTTGCACAAATCCGTGCGCGGGTGCTAAAAAGGGCAGCATCGGCATGCTTAGCACGTCGTTTGGTAGAAATCCACGTGCGCGTTCTGCCAAAAGCACCATTTGCATGCACATCTTGTGGTTTTGCAGAAAACTTCATCCGCGTCTACCAAAAGATGCATGTGCATGCTTAAAACGCGTTTTCGCACAAATGCGTGTGCGGGTGCTAAAAAGAGCAGCATCGGCATGCTTAGCACGTCGTTTGGTAGAAATCCACGTTCGCGTTCTGCCAAAAGCACCATTTGCATGCACATCTTGTGGTTTTGCAGAAAACTTCATCCGCGTCTACCAAAAGATGCATGTGCATGCTTAAAACGCGTTTTCGCACAAATGCGTGCGCGGGTGCTAAAAAGAGCAGCATCGGCATGCTTAGCACGTCGTTTGGTAGAAATCCACGTGCGCGTTCTGCAAAAAGCACCATTTGCATGCACATGTTGTGGTTTTGCAGAAAACTTCATCCGCGTCTACCAAAAGATGCATGTGCATGCTTAAAACGCGTTTTCGCACAAATCCGTGCGCGGGTGCTAAAAAGAGCAGCATCGGCATGCTTAGCACGTCGTTTGGTAGAAATCCACGTGCGCGTTCTGCCAAAAGCACCATCTGCATGCTTATCTTGTGGTTTTGCAGAAAACTTCATCCGCGTCTACCAAAAGATGCATGTGCATGCTTAAAACGCGTTTTCGCACAAATCCGTGCGCGGGTGCTAAAAAGAGCAGCATCGGCATGCTTAGCACGTCGTTTGGTAGAAATCCATGTGCGCGTTCTGCCAAAAGCACCATTTGCATGCACATCTTGTGGTTTTGCAGAAAACTTCATCCGCGTCTACCAAAAGATGCATGTGCATGCTTAAAACGCGTTTTCGCACAAATCCGTGCGCGGGTGCTAAAAAGAGCAGCATCGGCATGCTTAGCACGTCGTTTGGTAGAAATCCACGTGCGCGTTCTGCCAAAGCACCATTTGCATGCACATCTTCTGGTTTTGCAGAAAACTTCATCCGCGTCTACCAAAAGATGCATGTGCATGCTTAAAACGCGTTTTCGCACAAATCCGTGCGCGGGTGCTAAAAAGAGCAGCATCGGCATGCTTAGCACGTCGTTTGGTAGAAATTCACGTGCGCGTTCTGCCAAAAGCACCATTTGCATGCACATCTTGTGGTTTTGTAGAAAACTTCATCCGCGTCTACCAAAAGATGCATGTGCATGCTTAAAACGCGTTTTCGCACAAATCCGTGCGCGGGTGCTAAAAAGAGCAGCATCGGCATGCTTAGCACGTCGTCTGGTAGAAATCCACGTGCGCGTTCTGCAAAAAGCACCATTTGCATGCACATCTTGCGGTTTTGCAGAAAACTTCATCCGCGTCTACCAAAAGATGCATGTGCATGCTTAAAACGCGTTTTCGCACAAATGCGTGCGCGGGTGCTAAAAAGAGCAGCATCGGCATGCTTAGCACGTCGTTTGGTAGAAATCCACGTGCGCGTTCTGCCAAAAGCACCATTTGCATGCACATCTTGTGGTTTTGCAGAAAACTTCATCCGCGTCTACCAAAAGATGCATGTGCATGCTTAAAACGCGTTTTCGCACAAATCCGTGCGCGGGTGCTAAAAAGAGCAGCATCGGCATGCTTAGCACGTCGTTTGGTAGAAATCCACGTGCGCGTTCTGCCAAAAGCACCATTTGCATGCACATCTTGTGGTTTTGCAGAAAACTTCATCCGCGTCTACCAAAAGATGCATGTGCATGCTTAAAACGCGTTTTCGCACAAATCCGTGCGCGGGTGCTAAAAAGAGCAGCATCGGCATGCTTAGCACGTCGTTTGGTAGAAATCCACGTGCGCGTTCTGCCAAAAGCACCATTTGCATGCACATCTTGTGGTTTTGCAGAAAACTTCATCCGCGTCTACCAAAAGATGCATGTGCATGCTTAAAACGCGTTTTCGCACAAATGCGTGCGCGGGTGCTAAAAAGAGCAGCATCCGCATGCTTAGCACGTCGTTTGGTAGAAATCCACGTGCGCGTTCTGCCAAAAGCACCATTTGCATGCACATCTTGTGGTTTTGCAGAAAACTTCATCCGCGTCTACCAAAAGATGCATGTGCACGCTTAAAACGCGTTTTCGCACAAATCCGTGCGCGGGTGCTAAAAAGAGCAGCATCGGCATGCTTAGCACGTCGTTTGGTAGAAATCCACGTGCGCGTTCTGCCAAAAGCACCATTTGCATGCACATCTTGTGGTTTTTCAGAAAACTTCATCCGCGTCTACCAAAAGATGCATGTGCATGCTTAAAACGCGTTTTCGCACAAATCCGTGCGCGGGTGCTAAAAAGAGCAGCATCGGCATGCTTAGCACGTCGTTTGGTAGAAATCCACGTGCGCGTTCTGCCAAAAGCACCATTTGCATGCACATCTTGTGGTTTTGCAGAAAACTTCATCCGCGTCTACCAAAAGATGCATGTGCATGCTTAAAACGCGTTTTCGCACAAATCCGTGCGCGGGTGCTAAAAAGAGCAGCATCGGCATGCTTAGCACGTCGTTTGGTAGAAATCCACGTGCGCGTTCTGCCAAAAGCACCATTTGCATGCACATCTTCTGGTTTTGCAGAAAACTTCATCCGCGTCTACCAAAAGATGCATGTGCATGCTTAAAACGCATTTTCGCACAAATCCGTGCGCGGATGCTAAAAAGAGCAGCATCGGCATGCTTAGCACGTCGTTTGGTAGAAATCCACGTGCGCGTTCTGCCAAAAGCACCATTTGCATGCACATCTTGTGGTTTTGCAGAAAACTTCATCCGCGTCTAATAAAAGATGCATGTGCATGCTTAAAACGCGTTTTCGCACAAATCCGTGCGCGGGTGCTAAAAAGAGCAGCATCGGCATGCTTAGCACGTCGTCTGGTAGAAATCCACGTGCGCGTTCTGCAAAAAGCACCATTTGCATGCACATCTTGTGGTTTTGCAGAAAACTTCATCCGCGTCTACCAAAAGATGCATGTGCATGCTTAAAACGCGTTTTCGCACAAATGCGTGCGCGGGTGCTAAAAAGAGCAGCATCGGCATGCTTAGCACGTCGTTTGGTAGAAATCCACGTGCGCGTTCTGCCAAAAGCACCATTTGCATGCACATCTTGTGGTTTTGCAGAAAACTTCATCCGCGTCTACCAAAAGATGCATGTGCATGCTTAAAACGCGTTTTTGCACAAATCCGTGCGCGGGTGCTAAAAAGGGCAGCATCGGCATGCTTAGCACGTCGTTTGGTAGAAATCCACGTGCGCGTTCTGCCAAAAGCACCATTTGCATGCACATCTTGTGGTTTTGCAGAAAACTTCATCCGCGTCTACCAAAAGATGCATGTGCATGCTTAAAACGCGTTTTCGCACAAATGCGTGCGCGGGTGCTAAAAAGAGCAGCATCGGCATGCTTAGCACGTCGTTTGGTAGAAATCCACGTGCGCGTTCTGCCAAAAGCACCATTTGCATGCACATCTTGTGGTTTTGCAGAAAACTTCATCCGCGTCTACCAAAAGATGCATGTGCATGCTTAAAACGCGTTTTCGCACAAATGCGTGCGCGGGTGCTAAAAAGAGCAGCATCGGCATGCTTAGCACGTCGTTTGGTAGAAATCCACGTGCGCGTTCTGCAAAAAGCACCATTTGCATGCACATGTTGTGGTTTTGCAGAAAACTTCATCCGCGTCTACCAAAAGATGCATGTGCATGCTTAAAACGCGTTTTCGCACAAATGCGTGCGCGGGTGCTAAAAAGAGCAGCATCGGCATGCTTAGCACGTCGTTTGGTAGAAATCCACGTGCGCGTTCTGCAAAAAGCACCATCTGCATGCACATCTTGTGGTTTTTCAGAAAACTTCATCCGCGTCTACCAAAATATGCATGTGCATGCTTAAAACGCGTTTTCGCACAAATGCGTGCGCGGGGGCTAAAAAGAGCAGCATCGGCATGCTTAGCACGTCGTTTGGTAGAAATCCACGTGCGCGTTCTGCCAAAAGCACGATTTGCATGCACATCTTGTGGTTTTGCAGAAAACTTCATCCGCGTCTACCAAAAGATGCATGTGCATGCTTAAAACGCGTTTTCGCACAAATCCGTGCGCGGGTGCTAAAAAGAGCAGCATCGGCATGCTTAGCACGTCGTTTGGTAGAAATCCACGTGCGCGTTCTGCCAAAAGCACCATTTGCATGCACATCTTGTGGTTTTGCAGAAAACTTCATCCGCGTCTACCAAAAGATGCATGTGCATGCTTAAAACGCGTTTTCGCACAAATGCGTGCGCGGGTGCTAAAAAGAGCAGCATCGGAATGCTTAGCACGTCGTTTCGTAGAAATCCACGTGCGCGTTCTGCCAAAAGCACCATTTGCATGCACATCTTGTGGTTTTGCAGAAAACTTCATCCGCGTCTACCAAAAGATGCATGTGCATGCTTAAAACGCGTTTTCGCACAAATCCGTGCGCGGGTGCTAAAAAGAGCAGCATCGGCATGCTTAGCACGTCGTTTGGTAGAAATCCACGTGCGCGTTCTGCAAAAAGCACCATTTGCATGCACATCTTGTGGTTTTGCAGAAAACTTCATCCGCGTCTACCAAAAGATGCATGTGCATGCTTAAAACGCGTTTTCGCACAAATCCGTGCGCGGGTGCTAAAAAGAGCAGCATCGGCATGCTTAGCACGTCGTTTGCTAGAAATCCACGTGCGCGTTCTGCAAAAAGCACCATTTGCATGCACATGTTGTGGTTTTGCAGAAAACTTCATCCGCGTCTACCAAAAGATGCATGTGCATGCTTAAAACGCGTTTTCGCACAAATGCGTGCGCGGGTGCTAAAAAAAGCAGCATCGGCATGCTTAGCACGTCGTTTGGTAGAAATCCACGTGCGCGTTCTGCAAAAAGCACCATTTGCATGCACATCTTGTGGTTTTTCAGAAAACTTCATCCGCGTCTACCAAAAGATGCATGTGCATGCTTAAAACGCGTTTTCGCACAAATCCGTGCGCGGGTGCTAAAAAGAGCAGCATCGGCATGCTTAGCACGTCGTCTGGTAGAAATCCACGTGCGCGTTCTGCAAAAAGCACCATTTGCATGCACATCTTGTGGTTTTGCAGAAAACTTCATCCGCGTCTACCAAAAGATGCATGTGCATGCTTAAAACGCGTTTTCGCACAAATGCGTGCGCGGGTGCTAAAAAGAGCAGCATCGGCATGCTTAGCACGTCGTTTGGTAGAAATCCACGTGCGCGTTCTGCCAAAAGCACCATTTGCATGCACATCTTGTGGTTTTGCAGAAAACTTCATCCGCGTCTACCAAAAGATGCATGTGCATGCTTAAAACGCGTTTTCGCACAAATGCGTGCGCGGGTGCTAAAAAGAGCAGCATCGGCATGCTTAGCACGTCGTTTGGTAGAAATCCACGTGCGCGTTCTGCAAAAAGCACCATTTGCATGCACATCTTGTGGTTTTTCAGAAAACTTCATCCGCGTCTACCAAAAGATGCATGTGCATGCTTAAAACGCGTTTTCGCACAAATGCGTGCGCGGGTGCTAAAAAGAGCAGCATCGGCATGCTTAGCACGTCGTTTGGTAGAAATCCACGTGCGCGTTCTGCCAAAAGCACCATTTGCATGCACATCTTGTGGTTTTGCAGAAAACTTCATCCGCGTCTACCAAAAGATGCATGTGCATGCTTAAAACGCGTTTTCGCACAAATCCGTGCGCGGGTGCTAAAAAGAGCAGCATCGGCATGCTTAGCACGTCGTTTGGTAGAAATCCACGTGTGCGTTCTGCCAAAAGAACCATTTGCATGCACATATTGTGGTTTTGCAGAAAACTTCATCCGCGTCTACCAAAAGATGCATGTGCATGCTTAAAACGCGTTTTTGCACAAATCCGTGCGCGGGTGCTAAAAAGGGCAGCATCGGCATGCTTAGCACGTCGTTTGGTAGAAATCCACGTGCGCGTTCTGCAAAAGCACCATTTGCATGCACATCTTGTGGTTTTGCAGAAAACTTCATCCGCGTCTACCAAAAGATGCATGTGCATGCTTAAAACGCGTTTTCGCACAAATGCGTGCGCGGGTGCTAAAAAGAGCAGCATCGGCATGCTTAGCACGTCGTTTGGTAGAAATCCACGTGCGCGTTCTGCCAAAAGCACCATTTGCATGCACATCTTGTGGTTTTGCAGAAAACTTCATCCGCGTCTACCAAAAGATGCATGTGCATGCTTAAAACGCGTTTTCGCACAAATGCGTGCGCGGGTGCTAAAAAGAGCAGCATCGGCATGCTTAGCACGTCGTTTGGTAGAAATCCACGTGCGCGTTCTGCAAAAAGCACCATTTGCATGCACATGTTGTGGTTTTGCAGAAAACTTCATCCGCGTCTACCAAAAGATGCATGTGCATGCTTAAAACGCGTTTTCGCACAAATGCGTGCGCGGGTGCTAAAAAGAGCAGCATCGGCATGCTTAGCACGTCGTTTGGTAGAAATCCACGTGCGCGTTCTGCAACCATCTGCATGCACATCTTGTGGTTTTTCAGAAAACTTCATCCGCGTCTACCAAAAGATGCATGTGCATGCTTAAAACGCGTTTTCGCACAAATGCGTGCGCGGGGGCTAAAAAGAGCAGCATCGGCATGCTTAGCACGTCGTTTGGTAGAAATCCACGTGCGCGTTCTGCCAAAAGCACCATTTGCATGCACATCTTGTGGTTTTGCAGAAAACTTCATCCGCGTCTACCAAAAGATGCATGTGCATGCTTAAAACGCGTTTTCGCACAAATGCGTGCGCGGGTGCTAAAAAGAGCAGCATCGGCATGCTTAGCACGTCGTTTGGTAGAAATCCACGTGCGCGTTCTGCCAAAAGCACCATTTGCATGCACATCTTGTGGTTTTGCAGAAAACTTCATCCGCGTCTACCAAAAGATGCATGTGCATGCTTAAAACGCGTTTTCGCACAAATGCGTGCGCGGGTGCTAAAAAGAGCAGCATCGGCATGCTTAGCACGTCGTTTGGTAGAAATCCACGTGCGCGTTCTGCAAAAAGCACCATTTGCATGCACATGTTGTGGTTTTGCAGAAAACTTCATCCGCGTCTACCAAAAGATGCATGTGCATGCTTAAAACGCGTTTTCGCACAAATGCGTGCGCGGGTGCTAAAAAGAGCAGCATCGGCATGCTTAGCACGTCGTTTGGTAGAAATCCACGTGCGCGTTCTGCAAAAAGCACCATCTGCATGCACATCTTGTGGTTTTTCAGAAAACTTCATCCGCGTCTACCAAAAGATGCATGTGCATGCTTAAAACGCGTTTTCGCACAAATGCGTGCGCGGGGGCTAAAAAGAGCAGCATCGGCATGCTTAGCACGTCGTTTGGTAGAAATCCACGTGCGCGTTCTGCAAAAAGCACCATTTGCATGCACATCTTGTGGTTTTTCAGAAAACTTCATCCGCGTCTACCAAAAGATGCATGTGCATGCTTAAAACGCGTTTTCGCACAAATCCGTGCGCGGGTGCTAAAAAGAGCAGCATCGGCATGCTTAGCACGTCGTCTGGTAGAAATCCACGTGCGCGTTCTGCAAAAAGCACCATTTGCATGCACATCTTGTGGTTTTGCAGAAAACTTCATCCGCGTCTACCAAAAGATGCATGTGCATGCTTAAAACGCGTTTTCGCACAAATGCGTGCGCGGGTGCTAAAAAGAGCAGCATCGGCATGCTTAGCACGTCGTTTGGTAGAAATCCACGTGCGCGTTCTGCCAAAAGCACCATTTGCATGCACATCTTGTGGTTTTGCAGAAAACTTCATCCGCGTCTACCAAAAGATGCATGTGCATGCTTAAAACGCGTTTTCGCACAAATCCGTGCGCGGGTGCTAAAAAGAGCAGCATCGGCATGCTTAGCACGTCGTTTGGTAGAAATCCACGTGTGCGTTCTGCCAAAAGAACCATTTGCATGCACATATTGTGGTTTTGCAGAAAACTTCATCCGCGTCTACCAAAAGATGCATGTGCATGCTTAAAACGCGTTTTTGCACAAATCCGTGCGCGGGTGCTAAAAAGGGCAGCATCGGCATGCTTAGCACGTCGTTTGGTAGAAATCCACGTGCGCGTTCTGCAAAAGCACCATTTGCATGCACATCTTGTGGTTTTGCAGAAAACTTCATCCGCGTCTACCAAAAGATGCATGTGCATGCTTAAAACGCGTTTTCGCACAAATGCGTGCGCGGGTGCTAAAAAGAGCAGCATCGGCATGCTTAGCACGTCGTTTGGTAGAAATCCACGTGCGCGTTCTGCCAAAAGCACCATTTGCATGCACATCTTGTGGTTTTGCAGAAAACTTCATCCGCGTCTACCAAAAGATGCATGTGCATGCTTAAAACGCGTTTTCGCACAAATGCGTGCGCGGGTGCTAAAAAGAGCAGCATCGGCATGCTTAGCACGTCGTTTGGTAGAAATCCACGTGCGCGTTCTGCAAAAAGCACCATTTGCATGCACATGTTGTGGTTTTGCAGAAAACTTCATCCGCGTCTACCAAAAGATGCATGTGCATGCTTAAAACGCGTTTTCGCACAAATGCGTGCGCGGGTGCTAAAAAGAGCAGCATCGGCATGCTTAGCACGTCGTTTGGTAGAAATCCACGTGCGCGTTCTGCAACCATCTGCATGCACATCTTGTGGTTTTTCAGAAAACTTCATCCGCGTCTACCAAAAGATGCATGTGCATGCTTAAAACGCGTTTTCGCACAAATGCGTGCGCGGGGGCTAAAAAGAGCAGCATCGGCATGCTTAGCACGTCGTTTGGTAGAAATCCACGTGCGCGTTCTGCCAAAAGCACCATTTGCATGCACATCTTGTGGTTTTGCAGAAAACTTCATCCGCGTCTACCAAAAGATGCATGTGCATGCTTAAAACGCGTTTTCGCACAAATGCGTGCGCGGGTGCTAAAAAGAGCAGCATCGGCATGCTTAGCACGTCGTTTGGTAGAAATCCACGTGCGCGTTCTGCCAAAAGCACCATTTGCATGCACATCTTGTGGTTTTGCAGAAAACTTCATCCGCGTCTACCAAAAGATGCATGTGCATGCTTAAAACGCGTTTTCGCACAAATGCGTGCGCGGGTGCTAAAAAGAGCAGCATCGGCATGCTTAGCACGTCGTTTGGTAGAAATCCACGTGCGCGTTCTGCAGAAAGCACCATTTGCATGCACATGTTGTGGTTTTGCAGAAAACTTCATCCGCGTCTACCAAAAGATGCATGTGCATGCTTAAAGCGCGTTTTCGCACAAATGCGTGCGCGGGTGCTAAAAAGAGCAGCATCGGCATGCTTAGCACGTCGTTTGGTAGAAATCCACGTGCGCGTTCTGCAAAAAGCACCATCTGCATGCACATCTTGTGGTTTTTCAGAAAACTTCATCCGCGTCTACCAAAAGATGCATGTGCATGCTTAAAACGCGTTTTCGCACAAATGCGTGCGCGGGGGCTAAAAAGAGCAGCATCGGCATGCTTAGCACGTCGTTTGGTAGAAATCCACGTGCGCGTTCTGCCAAAAGCACCATTTGCATGCACATCTTGTGGTTTTGCAGAAAACTTCATCCGCGTCTACCAAAAGATGCATGTGCATGCTTAAAACGCGTTTTCGCACAAATGCGTGCGCGGGTGCTAAAAAGAGCAGCATCGGCATGCTTAGCACGTCGTTTGGTAGAAATCCACGTGCGCGTTCTGCCAAAAGCACCATTTGCATGCACATCTTGTGGTTTTGCAGAAAACTTCATCCGCGTCTACCAAAAGATGCATGTGCATGCTTAAAACGCGTTTTCGCACAAATCCGTGCGCGGGTGCTAAAAAGAGCAGCATCGGCATGCTTAGCACGTCGTTTGGTAGAAATCCACGTGCGCGTTCTGTCAAAAGCACCATTTGCACACACATCTTGTGGTTTTGCAGAAAACTTCATCCGCGTCTACCAAAAGATGCATGTGCATGCTTAAAACGCGTTTTCGCACAAATGCGTGCGCGGGTGCTAAAAAGAGCAGCATCGGCATGCTTAGCACGTCGTTTGGTAGAAATCCACGTGTGCGTTCTGCCAAAAGACCATTTGCATGCACATATTGTGGTTTTGCAGAAAACTTCATCCGCGTCTACCAAAAGATGCATGTGCATGCTTAAAACGCGTTTTTGCACAAATCCGTGCGCGGGTGCTAAAAAGGGCAGCATCGGCATGCTTAGCACGTCGTTTGGTAGAAATCCACGTGCGCGTTCTGCCAAAAGCACCATTTGCATGCACATCTTGTGGTTTTGCAGAAAACTTCATCCGCGTCTACCAAAAGATGCATGTGCATGCTTAAAACGCGTTTTCGCACAAATGCGTGCGCGGGTGCTAAAAAGAGCAGCATCGGCATGCTTAGCACGTCGTTTGGTAGAAATCCACGTTCGCGTTCTGCCAAAAGCACCATTTGGCATGCACATCTTGTGGTTTTGCAGAAAACTTCATCCGCGTCTACCAAAAGATGCATGTGCATGCTTAAAACGCGTTTTCGCACAAATGCGTGCGCGGGTGCTAAAAAGAGCAGCATCGGCATGCTTAGCACGTCGTTTGGTAGAAATCCACGTGCGCGTTCTGCAAAAAGCACCATTTGCATGCACATGTTGTGGTTTTGCAGAAAACTTCATCCGCGTCTACCAAAAGATGCATGTGCATGCTTAAAACGCGTTTTCGCACAAATGCGTGCGCGGGTGCTAAAAAGAGCAGCATCGGCATGCTTAGCACGTCGTTTGGTAGAAATCCACGTGCGCGTTCTGCAAAAAGCACCATCTGCATGCACATCTTGTGGTTTTTCAGAAAACTTCATCCGCGTCTACCAAAAGATGCATGTGCATGCTTAAAACGCGTTTTCGCACAAATGCGTGCGCGGGGGCTAAAAAGAGCAGCATCGCATGCTTAGCACGTCGTTTGGTAGAAATCCACGTGCGCGTTCTGCCAAAAGCACCATTTGCATGCACATCTTGTGGTTTTGCAGAAAACTTCATCCGCGTCTACCAAAAGATGCATGTGCATGCTTAAAACGCGTTTTCGCACAAATCCGTGCGCGGGTGCTAAAAAGAGCAGCATCGGCATGCTTAGCACGTCGTTTGGTAGAAATCCACGTGCGCGTTCTGCCAAAAGCACCATTTGCATGCACATATTGTGGTTTTGCAGAAAACTTCATCCGCGTCTACCAAAAGATGCATGTGCATGCTTAAAAACGCGTTTTTGCACAAATCCGTGCGCGGGGGCTAAAAAGGGCAGCATCGGCATGCTTAGCACGTCGTTTGGTAGAAATCCACGTGCGCGTTCTGCCAAAAGCACCATTTGCATACACATCTTGTGGTTTTGCAGAAAACTTCATCCGCGTCTACCAAAAGATGCATGTGCATGCTTAAAAACGCGTTTTCGCACAAATGCGTGCGCGGGTGCTAAAAAGAGCAGCATCGGAATGCTTAGCACGTCGTTTGGTAGAAATCCACGTGCGCGTTCTGCCAAAAGCACCATTTGCATGCACATCTTGTGGTTTTGCAGAAAACTTCATCCGCGTCTACCAAAAGATGCATGTGCATGCTTAAAACGCGTTTTCGCACAAATCCGTGCGCGGGTGCTAAAAAGAGCAGCATCGGCATGCTTAGCACGTCGTTTGGTAGAAATCCACGTGCGCGTTCTGCCAAAAGCACCATTTGCATGCACATCTTGTGGTTTTGCAGAAAACTTCATCCGCGTCTACCAAAAGATGCATGTGCATGCTTAAAACGCGTTTTCGCACAAATCCGTGCGCGGGTGCTAAAAAGAGCAGCATCGGCATGCTTAGCACGTCGTTTGGTAGAAATCCACGTGCGCGTTCTGCCAAAAGCACCATTTGCACACACATCTTGTGGTTTTGCAGAAAACTTCATCCGCGTCTACCAAAAGATGCATGTGCATGCTTAAAACGCGTTTTCGCACAAATGCGTGCGCGGGTGCTAAAAAGAGCAGCATCGGCATGCTTAGCACGTCGTTTGGTAGAAATCCACGTGTGCGTTCTGCCAAAAGAACCATTTGCATGCACATATTGTGGTTTTGCAGAAAACTTCATCCGCGTCTACCAAAAGATGCATGTGCATGCTTAAAACGCGTTTTTGCACAAATCCGTGCGCGGGTGCTAAAAAGGGCAGCATCGGCATGCTTAGCACGTCGTTTGGTAGAAATCCACGTGCGCGTTCTGCCAAAAGCACCATTTGCATGCACATCTTGTGGTTTTGCAGAAAACTTCATCCGCGTCTACCAAAAGATGCATGTGCATGCTTAAAACGCGTTTTCGCACAAATGCGTGCGCGGGTGCTAAAAAGAGCAGCATCGGCATGCTTAGCACGTCGTTTGGTAGAAATCCACGTTCGCGTTCTGCCAAAAGCACCATTTGCATGCACATCTTGTGGTTTTGCAGAAAACTTCATCCGCGTCTACCAAAAGATGCATGTGCATGCTTAAAACGCGTTTTCGCACAAATGCGTGCGCGGGTGCTAAAAAGAGCAGCATCGGCATGCTTAGCACGTCGTTTGGTAGAAATCCACGTGCGCGTTCTGCAAAAAGCACCATTTGCATGCACATGTTGTGGTTTTGCAGAAAACTTCATCCGCGTCTACCAAAAGATGCATGTGCATGCTTAAAACGCGTTTTCGCACAAATGCGTGCGCGGGTGCTAAAAAGAGCAGCATCGGCATGCTTAGCACGTCGTTTGGTAGAAATCCACGTGCGCGTTCTGCAAAAAGCACCATCTGCATGCACATCTTGTGGTTTTTCAGAAAACTTCATCCGCGTCTACCAAAAGATGCATGTGCATGCTTAAAACGCGTTTTCGCACAAATGCGTGCGCGGGGGCTAAAAAGAGCAGCATCGGCATGCTTAGCACGTCGTTTGGTAGAAATCCACGTGCGCGTTCTGCCAAAAGCACCATTTGCATGCACATCTTGTGGTTTTGCAGAAAACTTCATCCGCGTCTACCAAAAGATGCATGTGCATGCTTAAAACGCGTTTTCGCACAAATCCGTGCGCGGGTGCTAAAAAGAGCAGCATCGGCATGCTTAGCACGTCGTTTGGTAGAAATCCACGTGCGCGTTCTGCAAAAAGCACCATTTGCATGCACATCTTGTGGTTTTGCAGAAAACTTCATCCGCGTCTACCAAAAGATGCATGTGCATGCTTAAAACGCGTTTTCGCACAAATGCGTGCGCGGGTGCTAAAAAGAGCAGCATCGGCATGCTCAGCACGTCGTTTGGTAGAAATCCACGTGCGCGTTCTGCCAAAAGCACCATTTGCATGCACATATTGTGGTTTTGCAGAAAACTTCATCGGCGTCTACCAAAAGATGCATGTGCATGCTTAAAACGCGTTTTTGCACAAATCCGTGCGCGGGTGCTAAAAAGAGCAGCATCGGCATGCTTAGCGCGTCGTTTGGTAGAAATCCACGTGCGCGTTCTGCCAAAAGCACCATTTGCATGCACATCTTGTGGTTTTGCAGAAAACTTCATCCGCGTCTACCAAAAGATGCATGTGCATGCTTAAAACGCGTTTTCGCACAAATCCGTGCGCGGGTGCTAAAAAGAGCAGCATCGGCATGCTTAGCACGTCGTTTGCTAGAAATCCACGTGCGCGTTCTGCCAAAAGAACCATTTGCATGCACATATTGTGGTTTTGCAGAAAACTTCATCCGCGTCTACCAAAAGATGCATGTGCATGCTTAAAACGCGTTTTTGCACAAATCCGTGCGCGGGTGCTAAAAAGGGCAGCATCGGCATGCTTAGCACGTCGTTTGGTAGAAATCCACGTGCGCGTTCTGCCAAAAGCACCATTTGCATGCACATCTTGTGGTTTTGCAGAAAACTTCATCCGCGTCTACCAAAAGATGCATGTGCATGCTTAAAACGCGTTTTCGCACAAATGCGTGCGCGGGTGCTAAAAAGAGCAGCATCGGCATCCTTAGCACGTCGTTTGGTAGAAATCCACGTGCGCGTTCTGCCAAAAGCACCATTTGCATGCACATCTTGTGGTTTTGCAGAAAACTTCATCCGCGTCTACCAAAAGATGCATGTGCATGCTTAAAACGCGTTTTCGCACAAATGCGTGCGCGGGTGCTAAAAAGAGCAGCATCGGCATGCTCAGCACGTCGTTTGGTAGAAATCCATGTGCGCGTTCTGCCAAAAGCACCATTTGCATGCACATATTGTGGTTTTGCAGAAAACTTCATCCGCGTCTACCAAAAGATGCATGTGCATGCTTAAAACGCGTTTTTGCACAAATCCGTGCGCGGGTGCTAAAAAGAGCAGCATCGGCATGCTTAGCGCGTCGTTTGGTAGAAATCCACGTGCGCGTTCTGCCAAAAGCACCATTTGCATGCACATCTTGTGGTTTTGCAGAAAACTTCATCCGCGTCTACCAAAAGATGCATGTGCATGCTTAAAACGCGTTTTCGCACAAATCCGTGCGCGGGTGCTAAAAAGAGCAGCATCGGCATGCTTAGCACGTCGTTTGCTAGAAATCCACGTGCGCGTTCTGCAAAAAGCACCATTTGCATGCACATGTTGTGGTTTTGCAGAAAACTTCATCCGCGTCCACCAAAAGATGCATGTGCATGCTTAAAACGCGTTTTCGCACAAATGCGTGCGCGGGTGCTAAAAAGAGCAGCATCGGCATGCTTAGCACGTCGTTTGGTAGAAATCCACGTGCGCGTTCTGCAAAAAGCACCATTTGCATGCACATCTTGTGGTTTTTCAGAAAACTTCATCCGCGTCTACCAAAAGATGCATGTGCATGCTTAAAACGCGTTTTCGCACAAATGCGTGCGCGGGTGCTAAAAAGAGCAGCATCGGCATGCTTAGCACGTCGTTTGGTAGAAATCCACGTGCGCGTTCTGCCAAAAGCACCATTTGCATGCACATCTTGTGGTTTTGCAGAAAACTTCATCCGCGTCTACCAAAAGATGCATGTGCATGCTTAAAACGCGTTTTCGCACAAATCCGTGCGCGGGTGCTAAAAAGAGCAGCATCGGCATGCTTAGCACGTCGTTTGGTAGAAATCCACGTGCGCGTTCTGCCAAAAGCACCATTTGCATGCACATCTTGTGGTTTTGCAGAAAACTTCATCCGCGTCTACCAAAAGATGCATGTGCATGCTTAAAACGCGTTTTCGCACAAATGCGTGCTCGGGTGCTAAAAAGAGCAGCATCGGCATGCTTAGCACGTCGTTTGGTAGAAATCCACGTGCGCGTTCTGCAAAAAGCACCATTTGCATGCACATGTTGTGGTTTTGCAGAAAACTTCATCCGCGTCTACCAAAAGATGCATGTGCATGTTTAAAACGCGTTTTTCGCACAAATGCGTGCGCGGGTGCTAAAAAGAGCAGCATCGGCATGCTTAGCACGTCGTTTGGTAGAAATCCACGTGCGCGTTCTGCAAAAAGCACCATTTGCATGCACATCTTGTGGTTTTGCAGAAAACTTCATCCGCGTCTACCAAAAGATGCATGTGCATGCTTAAAAACGCGTTTTCGCACAAATGCGTGCGCGGGTGCTAAAAAGAGCAGCATCGGCATGCTTAGCACGTCGTTTGGTAGAAATCCACGTGCGCGTTCTGCCAAAAGCACCATTTGCATGCACATCTTGTGGTTTTGCAGAAAACTTCATCCGCGTCTACCAAAAGATGCATGTGCATGCTTAAAACGCGTTTTCGCGCAAATCCGTGCGCGGGTGCTAAAAAGAGCAGCATCGGCATGCTTAGCACGTCGTTTGGTAGAAATCCACGTGCGCGTTCTGCCAAAAGCACCATTTGCATGCACATCTAGTGGTTTTGCAGAAAACTTCATCCGCGTCTACCAAAAGATGCATGTGCATGCTTAAAACGCGTTTTCGCACAAATGCGTGCGCGGGTGCTAAAAAGAGCAGCATCCGCATGCTTAGCACGTCGTTTGGTAGAAATCCACGTGCGCGTTCTGCCAAAAGCACCATTTGCATGCACATCTTGTGGTTTTGCAGAAAACTTCATCCGCGTCTACCAAAAGATGCATGTGCACGCTTAAAACGCGTTTTCGCACAAATCCGTGCGCGGGTGCTAAAAAGAGCAGCATCGGCATGCTTAGCACGTCGTTTGGTAGAAATCCACGTGCGCGTTCTGCCAAAAGCACCATTTGCATGCACATCTTCTGGTTTTGCAGAAAACATCATCCGCGTCTACCAAAAGATGCATGTGCATGCTTAAAACGCATTTTCGCACAAATCCGTGCGCGGGTGCTAAAAAGAGCAGCATCGGCATGCTTAACACGTCGTTTGGTAGAAATCGACGTGCGCGTTCTGCCAAAAGCACCATTTGAATGCACATCTTGTGGTTTTGCAGAAAACTTCATCCGCGTCTACCAAAAGATGCATGTGCATGCTTAAACGCGTTTTCGCACAAATCCGTGCGCGGGTGCTAAAAAGAGCAGCATCGGCATGCTTAGCACGTCGTCTGGTAGAAATCCACGTGCGCGTTCTGCAAAAAGCACCATTTGCATGCACATCTTGTGGTTTTGCAGAAAACTTCATCCGCGTCTACCAAAAGATGCATGTGCATGCTTTAAAACGCGTTTTCGCACAAATGCGTGCGCGGGTGCTAAAAAGAGCAGCATCGGCATGCTTAGCACGTCGTTTGGTAGAAATCAACGTGCGCGTTCTGCCAAAAGCACCATTTGCATGCACATCTTGTGGTTTTGCAGAAAACTTCATCCGCGTCTACCAAAAGATGCATGTGCATGCTTAAAACGCGTTTTCGCACAAATCCGTGCGCGGGTGCTAAAAAGAGCAGCATCGGCATGCTTAGCACGTCGTTTGGTAGAAATCCACGTGCGCGTTCTGCCAAAAGCACCATTTGCACGCACATCTTGTGGTTTTGCAGAAAACTTCATCCACGTCTACCAAAAGATGCATGTGCATGCTTAAAACGCGTTTTCGCACAAATGCGTGCGCGGGTGCTAAAAAGAGCAGCATCGGAGTGCTTAGCACGTCGTTTGGTAGAAATCCACGTGTGCGTTCTGCCAAAAGCACCATTTGCATGCACATATTGTGGTTTTGCAGAAAACTTCATCCGCGTCTACCAAAAGATGCATGTGCATGCTTAAAACGCGTTTTTGCACAAATCCGTGCGCGGGTGCTAAAAAGGGCAGCATCGGCATGCTTAGCACGTCGTTGGTAGAAATCCACGTGCGCGTTCTGCCAAAAGCACCATTTGCATGCACATCTTGTGGTTTTGCAGAAAACTTCATCCGCGTCTACCAAAAGATGCATGTGCATGCTTAAAACGCGTTTTCGCACAAATGCGTGCGCGGGGTGCTAAAAAGAGCAGCATCGGCATGCTTAGCACGTCGGTTGGTAGAAATCCACGTGCGCGTTCTGCCAAAAGCACCATTTGCATGCACATCTTGTGGTTTTGCAGAAAACTTCATCCGCGTCCTACCAAAAGATGCATGTGCATGCTTAAAACGCGTTTTCGCACAAATCCGTGCGCGGGTGTTAAAAAGAGCAGCATCGGCATGCTTAGCACGTCGTTTGGTAGAAATCCACGTGCGCGTTCTGCAAAAAGCACCATTTGCATGCACATCTTGTGGTTTTGCAGAAAACTTCATCCGCGTCTACCAAAAGATGCATGTGCATGCTTAAAACGCGTTTTCGCACAAATGCGTGCGCGGGTGCTAAAAAGAGCAGCATCGGCATGCTTAGCACGTCGTTTGGTAGAAATCCACGTGCGCGTTCTGCCAAAAGCACCATTTGCATGCACATCTTGTGGTTTTGCAGAAAACTTCATCCGCGTCTACCAAAAGATGCATGTGCATGCTTAAAACGCGTTTTCGCACAAATCCGTGCGCGCGTGCTAAACAGAGCAGCATCGGCATGCTTAGCACGTCGTTTGGTAGAAATCCACGTGCGCGTTCTACCAAAAGCACCATTTGCACGCACATCTTGTGGTTTTGCAGAAAACTTCATCCGCGTCTACCAAAAGATGCATGTGCATGCTTAAAACGCGTTTTTGCACAAATCCGTGCGCGGGTGCTAAAAAGGGCAGCATCGGCATGCTTAGCACGTCGTTTGGTAGAAATCCACGTGCGCGTTCTGCCAAAAGCACCATTTGCATGCACATCTTGTGGTTTTGCAGAAAACTTCATCCGCGTCTACCAAAAGATGCATGTGCATGCTTAAAACGCGTTTTCGCACAAATCCGTGCGCGGGTGCTAAAAAGAGCAGCATCGGCATGCTTAGCACGTCGTTTGGTAGACATCCACGTGCGCGTTCTGCCAAAAGCACCATTTGCATGCACATCTTGTGGTTTTTCAGAAAACTTCATCCGCGTCTACCAAAAGATGCATGTGCATGCTTAAAACGCGTTTTCGCACAAATCCGTGCGCGGGTGCTAAAAAGAGCAGCATCGGCATGCTTAGCACGTCGTTTGGTAGAAATCCACGTGCGCGTTCTGCCAAAAGCACCACTTGAATGCACATCTTGTGGTTTTGCAGAAAACTTCATCCGCGTCTACCAAAAGATGCATGTGCATGCTTAAACGCGTTTTCGCACAAATCCGTGCGCGGGTGCTAAAAAGAGCAGCATCGGCATGCTTAGCACGTCGTCTGGTAGAAATCCACGTGCGCGTTCTGCAAAAAGCACCATTTGCATGCACATCTTGTGGTTTTGCAGAAAACTTCATCCGCGTCTACCAAAAGATGCATGTGCATGCTTAAAACGCGTTTTCGCACAAATGCGTGCGCGGGTGCTAAAAAGAGCAGCATCGGCATGCTTAGCACGTCGTTTGGTAGAAATCCACGTGCGCGTTCTGCCAAAAGCACCATTTGCATGCACATCATGTGGTTTTGCAGAAAACTTCATCCGCGTCTACCAAAAGATGCATGTGCATGCTTAAAACGCGTTTTCGCACAAATCCGTGCGCGGGTGCTAAAAAGAGCAGCATCGGCATGCTTAGCACGTCGTTTGGTAGAAATCCACGTGCGCGTTCTGCCAAAAGCACCATTTGCACGCACATCTTGTGGTTTTGCAGAAAACTTCATCCACGTCTACCAAAAGATGCATGTGCATGCTTAAAACGCGTTTTCGCACAAATGCGTGCGCGGGGTGCTAAAAAGAGCAGCATCGGAGTGCTTAGCACGTCGTTTGGTAGAAATCCACGTGTGCGTTCTGCCAAAAGCACCATTTGCATGCACATATTGTGGTTTTGCAGAAAACTTCATCCGCGTCTACCAAAGATGCATGTGCATGCTTAAAACGCGTTTTTGCACAAATCCGTGCGCGGGTGCTAAAAAGGGCAGCATCGGCATGCTTAGCACGTCGTGTGGTAGAAATCCACGTGCGCGTTCTGCCAAAAGCACCATTTGCATGCACATCTTGTGGTTTTGCAGAAAACTTCATCCGCGTCTACCAAAAGATGCATGTGCATGCTTTAAAACGCGTTTTCGCACAAATGCGTGCGCGGGTGCTAAAAAGAGCAGCAATCGGCATGCTTAGCACGTCGTTTGGTAGAAATCCACGTGCGCGTTCTGCCAAAAGCACCATTTGCATGCACATCTTGTGCTTTTTCAGAAAACTTCATCCGCGTCTACCAAAAGATGCATGTGCATGCTTAAAACGCGTTTTCGCACAAATCCGTGCGCGGGTGTTAAAAAGAGCAGCATCGGCATGCTTAGCACGTCGTTTGGTAGAAATCCACGTGCGCGTTCTGCAAAAAGCACCATTTGCATGCACATCTTGTGGTTTTGCAGAAAACTTCATCCGCGTCTACCAAAAGATGCATGTGCATGCTTAAAACGCGTTTTCGCACAAATGCGTGCGCGGGTGCTAAAAAGAGCAGCATCGGCATGCTTAGCACGTCGTTTGGTAGAAATCCACGTGCGCGTTCTGCCAAAAGCACCATTTGCATGCACATCTTGTGGTTTTGCAGAAAACTTCATCCGCGTCTACCAAAAGATGCATGTGCATGCTTAAAACGCGTTTTCGCACAAATCCGTGCGCGGGTGCTAAAAAGAGCAGCATCGGCATGCTTAGCACGTCGTTTGGTAGAAATCCACGTGCGCGTTCTACCAAAAGCACCATTTGCACGCACATCTTGTGGTTTTGCAGAAAACTTCATCCGCGTCTACCAAAAGATGCATGTGCATGCTTAAAACGCGTTTTCGCACAAATGCGTGCGCGGGTGCTAAAAAGAGCAGCATCGGAGTGCTTAGCACGTCGTTTGGTAGAAATCCACGTGTGCGTTCTGCCAAAAGCACCATTTGCATGCACATATTGTGGTTTTGCAGAAAACTTCATCCGCGTCTACCAAAAGATGCATGTGCATGCTTAAAACGCGTTTTTGCACAAATCCGTGCGCGGGTGCTAAAAAGGGCAGCATCGGCATGCTTAGCACGTCGTTTTGGTAGAAATCCACGTGCGCGTTCTGCCAAAAGCACCATTTGCATGCACATCTTGTGGTTTTGCAGAAAACTTCATCCGCGTCTACCAAAAGATGCATGTGCATGCTTAAAACGCGTTTTCGCACAAATCCGTGCGCGGGTGCTAAAAAGAGCAGCATCGGCATGCTTAGCACGTCGTTTGGTAGACATCCACGTGCGCGTTCTGCCAAAAGCACCATTTGCATGCACATCTTGTGGTTTTTCAGAAAACTTCATCCGCGTCTACCAAAAGATGCATGTGCATGCTTAAAACGCGTTTTCGCACAAATCCGTGCGCGGGGTGCTAAAAAGAGCAGCATCGGCATGCTTAGCACGTCGTTTGGTAGAAATCCACGTGCGCGTTCTGCCAAAAGCACCATTTGCATGCACATCTTGGGGTTTTGCAGAAAACTTCATCCGCGTCTACCAAAAGATGCATGTGCATGCTTAAAACGCGTTTTCGCACAAATCCGTGCGCGGGTGCTAAATAGAGCAGCATCGGCATGCTTAGCACGTCGTTTGGTAGAAATCCACGTGCGCGTTCTGCCAAAAGCACCATTTGCATGCACATCTTCTGTTTTGCAGAAAACTTCATCCGCGTCTACCAAAAGATGCATGTGCATGCTTAAAACGCATTTTCGCACAAATCCGTGCGCGGGTGCTAAAAAGAGCAGCATCGGCATGCTTAGCACGTCGTTTGGTAGAAATCCACGTGCGCGTTCTGCCAAAAGCACCATTTGCATGCACATCTTGTGGTTTTGCAGAAAACTTCATCCGCGTCTACCAAAAGATGCATGTGCATGCTTAAACGCGTTTTCGCACAAATCCGTGCGCGGGTGCTAAAAAGAGCAGCATCGGCATGCTTAGCACGTCGTCTGGTAGACATCCACGTGCGCGTTCTGCAAAAAGCACCATTTGCATGCACATCTTGTGGTTTTGCAGAAAACTTCATCCGCGTCTACCAAAAGATGCATGTGCATGCTTAAAATGCGTTTTCGCACAAATGCGTGCGCGGGTGCTAAAAAGAGCAGCATCGGAGTGCTTAGCACGTCGTTTGGTAGAAATCCACGTGTGCGTTCTGCCAAAAGCACCATTTGCATGCACATATTGTGGTTTTGCAGAAAACTTCATCCGCATCTACCAAAAGATGCATGTGCATGCTTAAAACGCGTTTTTGCACAAATCCGTGCGCGGGTGCTAAAAAGGGCAGCATCGGCATGCTTAGCACGTCGTTTGGTAGAAATCCACGTGCGCGTTCTGCCAAAAGCACCATTTGCATGCACATCTTGTGGTTTTGCAGAAAACTTCATCCGCGTCTACCAAAAGATGCATGTGCATGCTTAAAACGCGTTTTCGCACAAATGCGTGCGCGGGTGCTAAAAAGAGCAGCATCGGCATGCTTAGCACGTCGTTTGGTAGAAATCCACGTGCGCGTTCTGCCAAAAGCACCATTTGCATGTACATCTTGTGGTTTTGCAGAAAACTTCATCCGCCTCTACCAAAAGATGCATGTGCATGCTTAAAAACGCGTTTTCGCACAAATCCGTGCGCGGGTGCTAAAAAGAGCAGCATCGGCATGCTTAGCACGTCGTTTGGTAGAAATCCACGTGCGCGTTCTGCAAAAAGCACCATTTGCATGCACATCTTGTGGTTTTGCAGAAAACTTCATCCGCGTCTACCAAAAGATGCATGTGCATGCTTAAAACGCGTTTTCGCACAAATGCGTGCGCGGGTGCTAAAAAGAGCAGCATCAGCATGCTTAGCACGTCGTTTGGTAGAAATCCACGTGCGCGTTCTGCCAAAAGCACCATTTGCATGCACATATTGTGGTTTTGCAGAAAACTTTATCGGCGTCTACCAAAAGATGCATGTGCATGCTTAAAACGCGTTTTTGCACAAATCCGTGCGCGGGTGCTAAAAAGAGCAGCATCGGCATGCTTAGCACGTCGTTTGGTAGAAATCCACGTGCGCGTTCTGCCAAAAGCACCATTTGCATGCACATCTTGTGGTTTTGCAGAAAACATCATCCGCGTCTACCAAAAGATGCATGTGCATGCTTAAAACGCGTTTTCGCACAAATCCGTGTGCGGGTGCTAAAAAGAGCAGCATCGGCATGCTTAGCACGTCGTTTGGTAGAAATCCACGCGCGCGTTCTGCCAAAAGCACCATTTGCATGCACATCTTGTGGTTTTGCAGAAAACTTCATCCGCGTCTACAAAAAGATGCATGTGCATGCTTAAAACGCGTTTTCGCACAAATCCGTGTGCGGGTGCTAAAAAGAGCAGCATCGGCATGCTTAGCACGTCGTTTGGTAGAAATCCACGTGCGCGTTCTGCCAAAAGCACCATTTGCATGCACATCTTGTGGTTTTGCAGAAAACTTCATCCGCGTCTACCAAAAGATGCATGTGCATGCTTAAAACGCGTTTTCGCACAAATCCGTGCGCGGGTGCTAAAAAGAGCAGCATCGGCATGCTTAGCACGTCGTTTGGTAGAAATCCACGTGCGCGTTCTGCCAAAAGCACCATTTGCATGCACATCTTGTGGTTTTGCAGAAAACTTCATCCGCGTCTACCAAAAGATGCATGTGCATGCTTAAAACGCGTTTTCGCACAAATGCGTGCGCGGGTGCTAAAAAGAGCAGCATCGGAGTGCTTAGCACGTCGTTTGGTAGAAATCCACGTGTGCGTTCTGCCAAAAGCACCATTTGCATGCACATATTGTGGTTTTGCAGAAAACTTCATCCGCGTCTACCAAAAGATGCATGTGCATGCTTAAAACGCGTTTTTGCACAAATCCGTGCGCGGGTGCTAAAAAGGGCAGCATCGGCATGCTTAGCACGTCGTTTGGTAGAAATCCACGTGCGCGTTCTGCCAAAAGCACCATTTGCATGCACATCTTGTGGTTTTGCAGAAAACTTCATCCGCGTCTACCAAAAGATGCATGTGCATGCTTAAAACGCGTTTTCGCACAAATCCGTGCGCGGGTGCTAAAAAGAGCAGCATCGGCATGCTTAGCACGTCGTTTGGTAGACATCCACGTGCGCGTTCTGCCAAAAGCACCATTTGCATGCACATCTTGTGGTTTTTCAGAAAACTTCATCCGCGTCTACCAAAAGATGCATGTGCATGCTTAAAACGCGGTTTTCGCACAAATCCGTGCGCGGGTGCTAAAAAGAGCAGCATCGGCATGCTTAGCACGTCGTTTGGTAGAAATCCACGTGCGCGTTCTGCCAAAAGCACCATTTGCATGCACATCTTGTGGTTTTGCAGAAAACTTCATCCGCGTCTACCAAAAGATGCATGTGCATGCTTAAAACGCGTTTTCGCACAAATCCGTGCGCGGGTGCTAAATAGAGCAGCATCGGCATGCTTAGCACGTCGTTTGGTAGAAATCCACGTGCGCGTTCTGCCAAAAGCACCATTTGCATGCACATCTTCTGGTTTTGCAGAAAACTTCATCCGCGTCTACCAAAAGATGCATGTGCATGCTTAAAACGCATTTTCGCACAAATCCGTGCGCGGGTGCTAAAAAGAGCAGCATCGGCATGCTTAGCACGTCGTTTGGTAGAAATCCACGTGCGCGTTCTGCCAAAAGCACCATTTGCATGCACATCTTGTGGTTTTGCAGAAAACTTCATCCGCGTCTACCAAAAGATGCATGTGCATGCTTAAACGCGTTTTCGCACAAATCCGTGCGCGGGTGCTAAAAAGAGCAGCATCGGCATGCTTAGCACGTCGTTTGGTAGAAATCCACGTGTGCGTTCTGCCAAAAGCACCATTTGCATGCACATATTGTGGTTTTGCAGAAAACTTCATCCGCGTCTACCAAAAGATGCATGTGCATGCTTAAAACGCGTTTTTGCACAAAATCCGTGCGCGGGTGCTAAAAAGGGCAGCATCGGCATGCTTAGCACGTCGTTTGGTAGAAATCCACGTGCGCGTTCTGCCAAAAGCACCATTTGCATGCACATCTTGTGGTTTTGCAGAAAACTTCATCCGCGTCTACCAAAAGATGCATGTGCATGCTTAAAACGCGTTTTCGCACAAATGCGTGCGCGGGTGCTAAAAAGAGCAGCATCGGCATGCTTAGCACGTCGTTTGGTAGAAATCCACGTGCGCGTTCTGCCAAAAGCACCATTTGCATGTACATCTTGTGGTTTTGCGGAAAACTTCATCCGCCTCTACCAAAAGATGCATGTGCATGCTTAAAACGCGTTTTCGCACAAATCCGTGCGCGGGTGCTAAAAAGAGCAGCATCGGCATGCTTAGCACGTCGTTTGGTAGAAATCCACGTGCGCGTTCTGCAAAAAGCACCATTTGCATGCACATCTTGTGGTTTTGCAGAAAACTTCATCCGCGTCTACCAAAAGATGCATGTGCATGCTTAAAACGCGTTTTCGCACAAATGCGTGCGCGGGTGCTAAAAAGAGCAGCATCAGCATGCTTAGCACGTCGTTTGGTAGAAATCCACGTGCGCGTTCTGCCAAAAGCACCATTTGCATGCACATATTGTGGTTTTGCAGAAAACTTGATCGGCGTCTACCAAAAGATGCATGTGCATGCTTAAAACGCGTTTTTGCACAAATCCGTGCGCGGGTGCTAAAAAGAGCAGCATCGGCATGCTTAGCACGTCGTTTGGTAGAAATCCACGTGCGCGTTCTGCCAAAAGCACCATTTGCATGCACATCTTGTGGTTTTGCAGAAAACATCATCCGCGTCTACCAAAAGATGCATGTGCATGCTTAAAACGCGTTTTCGCACAAATCCGTGTGCGGGTGCTAAAAAGAGCAGCATCGGCATGCTTAGCACGTCGTTTGGTAGAAATCCACGCGCGCGTTCTGCCAAAAGCACATTTTGCATGCACATCTTGTGGTTTTGCAGAAAACTTCATCCGCGTCTACAAAAAGATGCATGTGCATGCTTAAAACGCGTTTTCGCACAAATCCGTGTGCGGGTGCTAAAAAGAGCAGCATCGGCATGCTTAGCACGTCGTTTGGTAGAAATCCACGTGCGCGTTCTGCCAAAAGCACCATTTGCATGCACATCTTGTGGTTTTGCAGAAAACTTCATCCGCGTCTACCAAAAGATGCATGTGCATGCTTTAAAACGCGTTTTCGCACAAATGCGTGCGCGGGTGCTAAAAAGAGCAGCATCGGCATGCTTAGCACGTCGTTTGGTAGAAATCCACGTGCGCGTTCTGCCAAAAGCACCATTTGCATGTACATCTTGTGGTTTTGCGGAAAAACTTCATCCGCCTCTACCAAAAGATGCATGTGCATGCTTAAAACGCGTTTTCGCACAAATCCGTGCGCGGGTGCTAAAAAGAGCAGCATCGGCATGCTTAGCACGTCGTTTGGTAGAAATCCACGTGCGCGTTCTGCAAAAAGCACCATTTGCATGCACATCTTGTGGTTTTGCAGAAAACTTCATCCGCGTCTACAAAAAGATGCATGTGCATGCTTAAAACGCGTTTTCGCACAAATCCGTGTGCGGGTGCTAAAAAGAGCAGCATCGGCATGCTTAGCACGTCGTTTGGTAGAAATCCACGTGCGCGTTCTGCCAAAAGCACCATTTGCATGCACATCTTGTGGTTTTGCAGAAAACTTCATCCGCGTCTACCAAAAGATGCATGTGCATGCTTAAAAACGCGTTTTCGCACAAATCCGTGCGCGGGTGCTAAAAAGAGCAGCATCGGCATGCTTAGCACGGCGTTTGGTAGAAATCCACGTGCGCGTTCTGCCAAAAGCACCATTTGCATGCACATCTTGTGGTTTTGCAGAAAACTTCATCCGCGTCTACCAAAAGATGCATGTGCATGCTTAAAACGCGTTTTCGCACAAATGCGTGCGCGGGTGCTAAAAAGAGCAGCATCGGCATGCTTAGCACGTCGTTTGGTAGAAATCCACGTGCGCATTCTGCAAAAAGCACCATTTGCATGCACATCTTGTGGTTTTGCAGAAAACTTCATCCGCGTCTACCAAAAGATGCATGTGCATGCTTAAAACGCGTTTTCGCACAAATGCGTGCGCGGGTGCTAAAAAGAGCAGCATCGGCATGCTTAGCACGTCGTTTGGTAGAAATCCACGTGCGCGTTCTGCAAAAAGCACCATTTGCATGCACATCTTGTGGTTTTGCAGAAAACTTCATCCGCGTCTACCAAAAGATGCATGTGCATGCTTAAAACGCGTTTTCGCACAAATGCGTGCGCGGGTGCTAAAAAGAGCAGCATCGGCATGCTTAGCACGTCGTTTGGTAGAAATCCACGTGCGCGTTCTGCCAAAAGCACCATTTGCATGCACATCTTGTGGTTTTGCAGAAAACTTCATCCGCGTCTACCAAAAGATGCATGTGCATGCTTAAAACGCGTTTTCGCACAAATCCGTGCGCGGGTGCTAAAAAGAGCAGCATCGGCATGCTTAGCACGTCGTTTGGTAGAAATCCACGTGCGCGTTCTACAAAAAGCACCATTTGCATGCACATCTTGTGGTTTTGCAGAAAACTTCATCTGCGTCTACCAAAAGATGCATGTGCATGCTTAAAACGCGTTTTCGCACAAATGCGTGCGCGGGTGCTAAAAAGAGCAGCATCGGCATGCTTAGCACGTCGTTTGGTAGAAATCCACGTGCGCGTTCTGCAAAAAGCACCATTTGCATGCACATCTTGTGGTTTTGCAGAAAACTTCATCCGCGTCTACCAAAAGATGCATGTGCATGCTTAAAACGCGTTTTCGCACAAATCCGTGCGCGGGTGCTAAAAAGAGCAGCATCGGCATGCTTAGCACGTCGTTTGGTAGAAATGGACGTGCGCGTTCTGCCAAAAGCACCATTTGCATGCACATCTTGTGGTTTTGCAGAAAACTTCATCCGCATCTACCAAAAGATGCATGTGCATGCTTAAAACGCGTTTTCGCACAAATCCGTGCGCGGGTGCTAAAAAGAGCAGCATCGGCATGCTTAGCACGTCGTTTGGTAGAAATCCACGTGCGCGTTCTGCCAAAAGCACCATTTGCATGCACATCTTGTGGTTTTGCAGAAAACTTCATCCGCGTCTACCAAAAGATGCATGTGCATGCTTAAAACGCGTTTTCGCACAAATCCGTGCGCGGGTGCTAAAAAGAGCAGCATCGGCATGCTTAGCACGTCGTTTGGTAGAAATCCACGTGCGCGTTCTGCCAAAAGCACCATTTGCATGCACATCTTGTGGTTTTGCAGAAAACTTCATCCGCGTCTACCAAAAGATGCATGTGCATGCTTAAAACGCGTTTTCGCACAAATCCGTGCGCGGGTGCTAAAAAGAGCAGCATCGGCATGCTTAGCACGTCGTTTGGTAGAAATCCACGTGCGCGTTCTGCCAAAAGCACCATTTGCATGCACATCTTGTGGTTTTGCAGAAAACTTCATCCGCGTCTACCAAAAGATGCATGTGCATGCTTAAAACGCGTTTTCGCACAAATCCGTGCGCGGGTGCTAAAAAGAGCAGCATCGGCATGCTTAGCACGTCGTCTGGTAGAAATCCACGTGCGCGTTCTGCAAAAAGCACCATTTGCATGCACATCTTGTGGTTTTGCAGAAAACTTCATCCGCGTCTACCAAAAGATGCATGTGCATGCTTAAAACGCGTTTTCGCACAAATGCGTGCGCGGGTGCTAAAAAGAGCAGCATCGGCATGCTTAGCACGTCGTTTGGTAGAAATCCACGTGCGCGTTCTGCCAAAAGCACCATTTGCATGCACATCTTGTGGTTTTGCAGAAAACTTCATCCGCGTCTACCAAAAGATGCATGTGCATGCTTAAAACGCGTTTTCGCACAAATCCGTGCGCGGGTGCTAAAAAGAGCAGCATCGGCATGCTTAGCACGTCGTTTGGTAGAAATCCACGTGCGCGTTCTGCCAAAAGCACCATTTGCATGCACATCTTGTGGTTTTGCAGAAAACTTCATCCGCGTCTACCAAAAGATGCATGTGCATGCTTAAAACGCGTTTTCGCACAAATGCGTGCGCGGCTGCTAAAAAGAGCAGCATCCGCATGCTTAGCACGTCGTTTGGTAGAAATCTACGTGCGCGTTCTGCCAAAAGCACCATTTGCATGCACATCTTGTGGTTTTGCAGAAAACTTCATCCGCGTCTACCAAAAGATGCATGTGCACGCTTAAAACGCGTTTTCGCACAAATCCGTGCGCGGGTGCTAAAAAGAGCAGCATCGGCATGCTTAGCACGTCGTTTGGTAGAAATCCACGTGCGCGTTCTGCTAAAAGCACCATTTGCATGCACATCTTGTGGTTTTTCAGAAAACTTCATCCGCGTCTACCAAAAGATGCATGTGCATGCTTAAAACGCGTTTTCGCACAAATGCGTGCGCGGGTGCTAAAAAGAGCAGCATCGGCATGCTTAGCACGTCGTTTGGTAGAAATCCACGTGCGCGTTCTGCCAAAAGCACCATTTGCATGCACATCTTGTGGTTTTGCAGAAAACTTCATCCGCGTCTACCAAAAGATGCATGTGCATGCTTAAAACGCGTTTTCGCACAAATCCATGCGCGGGTGCTAAAAAGAGCAGCATCGGCATGCTTAGCACGTCGTTTGGTAGAAATCCACGTGCGCGTTCTGCCAAAAGCACCATTTGCATGCACATCTTGTGGTTTTGCAGAAAACTTCATCCGCGTCTACCAAAAGATGCATGTGTATGCTTAAAACGCGTTTTCGCACAAATCCGTGCGCGGGTGCTAAAAAGAGCAGCATCGGCATGCTTAGCACGTCGTTTGGTAGAAATCCACGTGCGCGTTCTGCAAAAAGCACCATTTGCATGCACATCTTGTGGTTTTGCAGAAAACTTCATCCGCGTCTACCAAAAGATGCATGTGCATGCTTAAAACGCGTTTTCGCACAAATGCGTGGGCGGGTGCTAAAAAGAGCAGCATCGGCATGCTTAGCACGTCGTTTGGTAGAAATCCACGTGCGCGTTCTACCAAAAGCACCATTTGCATGCACATATTGTGGTTTTGCAGAAAACTTCATCGGCTTCTACCAAAAGATGCATGTGCATGCTTAAAACGCGTTTTTGCACAAATCCGTGCGCGGGTGCTAAAAAGAGCAGCATCGGCATGCTTAGCACGTCGTTTGGTAGAAATCCACGTGCGCGTTCTGCCAAAAGCACCATTTGCATGCACATCTTGTGGTTTTGCAGAAAACTTCATCCGCGTCTACCAAAAGATGCATGTGCATGCTTAAAACGCGTTTTCGCACAAATCCATGCGCGGGTGCTAAAAAGAGCAGCATCGGCATGCTTAGCACGTCGTTTGGTAGAAATCCACGTGCGCGTTCTGCCAAAAGCACCATTTGCATGCACATCTTGTGGTTTTGCAGAAAACTTCATCCGCGTCTACCAAAAGATGCATGTGTATGCTTAAAACGCGTTTTCGCACAAATCCGTGCGCGGGTGCTAAAAAGAGCAGCATCGGCATGCTTAGCACGTCGTTTGGTAGAAATCCACGTGCGCGTTCTGCCAAAAGCACCATTTGCATGCACATCTTGTGGTTTTGCAGAAAACTTCATCCGCGTCTACCAAAAGATGCATGTGCATGCTTAAAACGCGTTTTCGCACAAATGCGTGCGCGGGTGCTAAAAAGAGCAGCATCGGCATGCTTAGCACGTCGTTTGGTAGAAATCCACGTGCGCGTTCTGCCAAAAGCACCATTTGCATGCACATCTTGTGGTTTTGCAGAAAACTTCATCCGCGTCTACCAAAAGATGCATGTGCATGCTTAAAACGCGTTTTCGCACAAATGCGTGCGCGGGTGCTAAAAAGAGCAGCATCGGCATGCTTAGCACGTCGTTTGGTAGAAATCCACGTGCGCGTTCTGCAAAAAGCACCATTTGCATGCACATCTTGTGGTTTTGCAGAAAACTTCATCCGCGTCTACCAAAAGATGCATGTGCATGCTTAAAACGCGTTTTCGCACAAATGCGTGCGCGGGTGCTAAAAAGAGCAGCATCGGCATGCTTAGCACGTCGTTTGGTAGAAATCCACGTGCGCGTTCTGCCAAAAGCACCATTTGCATGCACATCTTGTGGTTTTGCAGAAAACTTCATCCGCGTCTACCAAAAGATGCATGTGCATGCTTAAAACGCGTTTTCGCACAAATCCGTGCGCGGGTGCTAAAAAGAGCAGCATCGGCATGCTTAGCACGTCGTTTGGTAGAAATCCACGTGCGCGTTCTGCCAAAAGCACCATTTGCATGCACATCTTGTGGTTTTGCAGAAAACTTCATCCGCGTCTACCAAAAGATGCATGTGCATGCTTAAAACGCGTTTTCGCACAAATCCGTGCGCGGGTGCTAAAAAGAGCAGCATCGGCATGCTTAGCACGTCGTCTGGTAGAAATCCACGTGCGCGTTCTGCAAAAAGCACCATTTGCATGCACATCTTGTGGTTTTGCAGAAAACTTCATCCGCGTCTACCAAAAGATGCATGTGCATGCTTAAAACGCGTTTTCGCACAAATGCGTGCGCGGGTGCTAAAAAGAGCAGCATCGGCATGCTTAGCACGTCGTTTGGTAGAAATCCACGTGCGCGTTCTGCCAAAAGCACCATTTGCATGCACATCTTGTGGTTTTGCAGAAAACTTCATCCGCGTCTACCAAAAGATGCATGTGCATGCTTAAAACGCGTTTTCGCACAAATCCGTATGCAGGTGCTAAAAAGAGCAGCATCGGCATGCTTAGCACGTCGTTTGGTAGAAATCCACGTGCGCGTTCTGCCAAAAGCACCATTTGCATGCACATCTTGTGGTTTTGCAGAAAACTTCATCCGCGTCTACCAAAAGATGCATGTGCATGCTTAAAACGCGTTTTCGCACAAATCCGTGCGCGGGTGCTAAAAAGAGCAGCATCAGCATGCTTAGCACGTCGTTTGGTAGAAATCCACGTGCGCGTTCTGCCAAAAGCACCATTTGCATGCACATCTTGTGGTTTTGCAGAAAACTTCATCCGCGTCTACCAAAAGATGCATGTGCATGCTCAAAACGCGTTTTCGCACAAATGCGTGCGCGGGTGCTAAAAAGAGCAGCATCCGCATGCTTAGCACGTCGTTTGGTAGAAATCCACGTGCGCGTTCTGCCAAAAGCACCATTTACATGCACATCTTGTGGTTTTGCAGAAAACTTCATCCGCGTCTACCAAAAGATGCATGTGCACGCTTAAAACGCGTTTTCGCACAAATCCGTGCGCGGGTGCTAAAAAGAGCAGCATCGGCATGCTTAGCACGTCGTTTGGTAGAAATCCACGTGCGCGTTCTGCCAAAAGCACCATTTGCATGCACATCTTGTGGTTTTTCAGAAAACTTCATCCGCGTCTACCAAAAGATGCATGTGCATGCTTAAAACGCGTTTTCGCACAAATGCGTGCGCGGGTGCTAAAAAGAGCAGCATCGGCATGCTTAGCACGTCGTTTGGTAGAAATCCACGTGCGCGTTCTGCCAAAAGCACCATTTGCATGCACATCTTGTGGTTTTGCAGAAAACTTCATCCGCGTCTACCAAAAGATGCATGTGCATGCTTAAAACGCGTTTTCGCACAAATCCGTGCGCGGGTGCTAAAAAGAGCAGCATCGGCATGCTTAGCACGTCGTTTGGTAGAAATCCACGTGCGCGTTCTGCCAAAAGCACCATTTGCATGCACATCTTCTGGTTTTGCAGAAAACTTCATCCGCGTCTACCAAAAGATGCATGTGCATGCCTAAAACGCATTTTCGCACAAATCCGTGCGCGGGTGCTAAAAAGAGCAGCATCGGCATGCTTAGCACGTCGTTTGGTAGAAATCCACGTGCGCGTTCTGCCAAAAGCACCATTTGCATGCACATCTTGTGGTTTTGCAGAAAACTTCACCCGCGTCTAATAAAAGATGCATGTGCATGCTTAAAACGCGTTTTCGCACAAATCCGTGCGCGGGTGCTAAAAAGAGCAGCATCGGCATGCTTAGCACGTCGTCTGGTAGAAATCCACGTGCGCGTTCTGCAAGAAGCACCATTTGCATGCACATCTTGTGGTTTTGCAGAAAACTTCATCCGCGTCTACCAAAAGATGCATGTGCATGCTTAAAACGCGTTTTCGCACAAATGCGTGCGCGGGTGCTAAAAAGAGCAGCATCGGCATGCTTAGCACGTCGTTTGGTAGAAATCCACGTGCGCGTTCTGCCAAAAGCACCATTTGCATGCACATCTTGTGGTTTTGTAGAAAACTTCATCCGCGTCTACCAAAATATGCATGTGCATGCTTAAAACGCGTTTTCGCACAAATCCGTGCGCGGGTGCTAAAAAGAGCAGCATCGGCATGCTTAGCACGTCGTTTGGTAGAAATCCACGTGCGCGTTCTGCCAAAAGCACCATTTGCACGCACATCTTGTGGTTTTGCAGAAAACTTCATCCGCGTCTACCAAAAGATGCATCATCATCATCATCATCAGCCTGGTTACGCCCACTGCAGGGCAAAGGCCTCTCCCATACTTCTCCAACTGCCCCGGTCATGTGCTAATTGTGGCCATGTTGACCCTCCAAACTTCCTAATCTCATCTGCCCACCTAACTTTCTGTCGCCCCCCTGCTACGCTTCCCTTCCCTCGGAATCCAGTCCGTAACCCTTAATGACCATCGGTTATCTTCCCTCCTCATTACATGTCCTGCCCATGCCCATTTCTTTTTCTTGATTTCAACTAAGATGTCATTAACGCGCGTTTGTTCCCTCACCCAATCTGCTCTTTGCTTATCCCTTAATGTTACACCTATCATTCTTCTTTCCATAGCCCGTTGCGTCGTCCTCAATTTAAGTAGAACCCTTTTCGTAAGCCTCCAGGTTTCTGCCCCGTACGTGAGTACTGGTAAGACACAGCTGTTATAAACTTTTCTCTTGAGGGATAATGGCAACCTGCTGTTCATGATCTCAGAATGCCTGCCAAACGCACCCCAACCCATTCTTATTCTTCTGATTATTTCACTCTCATGATCCGGATCAGCAGTCACTATCTGTCCTAAGTAGATGTATTCCCTTACCACTTCCAGTGCCTCGCTACCTATCGTAAACTGCTGTTCCCTTCCGAGACTGTTAAACATTACTTTAGTTTTCTGCAGATTAATTTTTAGTCCCACCCTTCTGCTCTGCCTCTCCAGGTCAGTGAGCATGCATTGCAGTTGGTCCCCTGAGTTACTAAGCAAGGCAATATCATCAGCGAAGCGCAAGTTACTAAGGTATTCTCCATTTACTCTTATCCCCAATTCTTCCCAATCCAGGTCTCTGAATACCTCCTGTAAACATGCTGTGAATAGCATTGGAGAGATCGTATCTCCCTGCCTGACGCCTTTCTTTATGGGGATTTTGTTGCTTTCTTTATGGAGGACTACAGTGGCTGTGGAGCCGCTATAGATATCTTTCAGTATTTTTACGTACGGCTCGTCTACACCCTGATTCCGCAATGCCTCCATGACTGCTGAGGTTTCGACTGAATCAAACGCTTTCTCATAATCAATGAAAGCTATATATAAAGGTCGGTTATATTCCGCACATTTTTCTATCACCTGATTGATAGTGTGAATATGGTCTATTGTTGAGTAGCCTTTACGGAATCCTGCCTGGTCCTTTGGTTGACGGAAGTCTAAGGTGTTCCTTATTCTATTTGCAATTACCTTAGTAAATACTTTGTAGGCAACGGACAGTAAACTGATCGGTCTATAATTTTTCAAGTCCTTGGCGTCCCCTTTCTTATGGATTAGGATTATGTTAGCGTTTTTCCAAGATTCCGGTACGCTCGAAGTCATGAGGCATTGCGTATACAGGGTGGCCAGTTTCTCTAGAACAATCTGCCCACCGTCCTTCAACAAATCTGCTGTTACCTGATCCTCCCCAGCTGCCTTCCCCCTTTGCATAGCTCCCAAGGCTTTCCTTACTTCTTCCGGCGTTACTTGTGGGATTTCGAATTCCTCTAGACTATTCTCTCTTCCATTATCATCGTGGGTTCCACTCGTACTGTATAAATCTCTATAGAACTCCTCAGCCACGTGAACTATCTCATCCATATTAGTAATGATATTGCCGGCTTTGTCTCTTAACGCATACATCTGATTCTTGCCAATTCCTAGTTTCTTCTTCTCTGCTTTTAGGCTTCCTCCGTTCCTGAGAGCTTGTTCAATTCTATCCATATTATACTTCCTTATGTCAGCTGTCTTACGCTTGTTGATTAACTTCGAAAGTTCTGCCAGTTCTATTCTGGCTGTAGGGTTAGAGGCTTTCATACATTGGCGTTTCTTGATCAGATCTTTCGTCTCATGCGACAGATTACTGGTATCCTGTCTAACAGAGTTACCGCCGACTTCTATTGCACACTCCTTAATGATGCCCACAAGATTGTCGTTCATTGCTTCAACACTAATGTCCTCTTCCTGAGTTAAAGCCGAATACCTGTTCTGTAGCTTGATCTGGAATTCCTCTATTTTCCCTCTTACTGCTAACTCATTGATCGGCTTCTTATGTACCAGTTTCTTCCGTTCCCTCCTCAAGTCTAGGCTAATTCGAGTTCTTACCATCCTGTGGTCACTGCAGCGCACCTTACCGAGCACGTCCACATCTTGTATGATGCCAGGGTTAGCGCAGAGTATGAAGTCTATTTCATTTCTAGTCTCGCCGTTCGGGCTCCTCCACGTCCACTTTCGGCTATCCCGCTTGCGGAAGAAGGTATTCATTATCCGCATATTATTCTGTTCCGCAAACTCTACTAATAACTCTCCCCTGCTATTCCTAGTGCCTATGCCGTATTCCCCCACTGCCTTGTCTCCAGCCTGCTTCTTGCCTACTTTGGCATTGAAATCACCCATCAGTACAGTGTATTTTGTTTTCACTCTACCCATCGCCGATTCCACGTCTTCATAGAAGCTTTCGACTTCCTGGTCATCATGACTGGATGTAGGAGCGTAGACCTGTACAACCTTCATTTTGTACCTCTTATTAAGTTTCAGAACAAGACATGCCACCCTCTCGTTAATGCTATAGAATTCCTGTATGTTACCAGCTATATTCTTATTAATCAGGAATCCGACTCCTAGTTCTCGTCTCTCCGCTAAGCCCCGGTAGCACAGGACGTGCCCGCTTCTGAGCACTGTATATGCTTCTTTTGGCCTCCTAACTTCACTGAGCCCTATTATATCCCATTTACTGCCCTCTAATTCTTCCAATAGCACTGCTAGACTCGCCTCACTAGATAATGTTCTAGCGTTAAACGTTGCCAGGTTCATATTCCAATGGCGGCCTGTCCGGACAGGCCGCCAAAAGATGCATGTGCATGCTTAAAACGCGTTTTCGCACAAATGCGTGCGCGGGTGCTAAAAAGAGCAGCATCGGCATGCTTAGCACGTCGTTTGGTAGAAATCCACGTGTGCGTTCTGCCAAAAGCACCATTTGCATGCACATATTGTGGTTTTGCAGAAAACTTCATCCGCGTCTACCAAAAGATGCATGTGCATGCATAAAACGCGTTTTTGCACAAATCCGTGCGCGGGTGCTAAAAAGAGCAGCATCGGCATGCTTAGCACGTCGTTTGGTAGAAATCCACGTGCGCGTTCTGCCAAAAGCACCATTTGCATGCACATCTTGTGGTTTTGCAGAAAACTTCATCCGCGTCTACCAAAAGATGCATGTGCATGCTTAAAACGCGTTTTCGCACAAATCCGTGCGCGGGTGCTAAAAAGAGCAGCATCGGCATGCTTAGCACGTCGTTTGGTAGAAATCCACGTGCGCGTTCTGCCAAAAGCACCATTTGCACGCACATCTTGTGGTTTTGCAGAAAACTTCATCCGCGTCTACCAAAAGATGCATGTGCATGCTTAAAACGCGTTTTCGCACAAATGCGTGCGCGGGTGCTAAAAAGAGCAGCATCGGCATGCTTAGCACGTCGTTTGGTAGAAATCCACGTGCGCGTTCTGCCAAAAGCACCATTTGCACGCACATCTTGTGGTTTTGCAGAAAACTTCATCCGCGTCTACCAAAAGATGCATGTGCATGCTTAAAACGCGTTTTCGCACAAATGCGTGCGCGGGTGCTAAAAAGAGCAGCATCGGCATGCTTAGCACGTCGTTTGGTAGAAATCCACGTGCGCGTTCTGCCAAAAGCACCATTTGCATGCACATGTTGTGGTTTTGCAGAAAACTTCATCCGCGTCTACCAAAAGATGCCTGTGCATGCTTAAAACGCGCTTTCGCACAAATCCGTGCGCGGGTGCTAAAAAGAGCAGCATCGGCATGCTTAGCACGTCGTTTGGTAGAAATCCACGTGCGCGTTCTGCCAAAAGCACCATTTGCATGCACATCTTGTGGTTTTGCAGAAAACTTCATCCGCGTCTACCAAAAGATGCATGTGCATGCTTAAAACGCGTTTTCGCACAAATGCGTGCGCGGGTGCTAAAAAGAGCAGCATCGGCATGCTTAGCACGTCGTTTGGTAGAAATCCACGTGCGCGTTCTGCAAAAAGCACCATTTGCATGCACATGTTGTGGTTTTGCAGAAAACTTCATCCGCGTCTACCAAAAGATGCATGTGCATGCTTAAAACGCGTTTTCGCACAAATGCGTGTGCGGGTGCTAAAAAGAGCAGCATCGGCATGCTTAGCACGTCGTTTGGTAGAAATCCACGTGCGCGTTCTGCAAAAAGCACCATTTGCATGCACATCTTGTGGTTTTGGAGAAAACTTCATCCGCGTCTACCAAAAGATGCATGTGCATGCTTAAAACGCGTTTTCGCACAAATGCGTGCGCGGGTGCTAAAAAGAGCAGCATCGGCATGCTTAGCACGTCGTTTGGTAGAAATCCACGTGCGCGTTCTGCCAAAAGCACCATTTGCATGCACATCTTGTGGTTTTGCAGAAAACTTCATCCGCGTCTACCAAAAGATGCATGTGCATGCTTAAAACGCGTTTTCGCACAAATCCGTGCGCGGGTGCTAAAAAGAGCAGCATCGGCATGCTTAGCACGTCGTTTGGTAGAAATCCACGTGCGCGTTCTGCCAAAAGCACCATTTGCATGCACATCTTGTGGTTTTGCAGAAAACTTCATCCGCGTCTACCAAAAGATGCATGTGCATGCTTAAAACGCGTTTTCGCACAAATGCGTGCGCGGGTGCTAAAAAGAGCAGCATCCGCATGCTTAGCACGTCGTTTGGTAGAAATCCACGTGCGCGTTCTGCCAAAAGCAACATTTGCATGCACATCTTGTGGTTTTGCAGAAAACTTCATCCGCGTCTACCAAAAGATGCATGTGCATGCTTAAAACGCGCTTTCGCACAAATCCGTGCGCGGGTGCTAAAAAGAGCAGCATCGGCATGCTTAGCACGTCGTTTGGTAGAAATCCACGTGCGCGTTCTGCGAAAAGCACCATTTGCGTGCACATATTGTGGTTTTGCAGAAAACTTCATCGGCGTCTACCAAAAGATGCATGTGCATGCTTAAAACGCGTTTTTGCACAAATCCGTGCGCGGGTGCTAAAAAGAGCAGCATCGGCATGCTTAGCACGTCGTTTGGTAGAAATCCACGTGCGCTTTCTGCCAAAAGCACCATTTGCATGCACATCTTGTGGTTTTGCAGAAAACTTCATCCGCGTCTACCAAAAGATGCATGTGCATGCTTGAAACGCGTTTTCGCACAAATCCGTGCGCGGGTGCTAAAAAGAGCAGCATCGGCATGCTTAGCACGTCGTTTGGTAGAAATCCACGTGCGCGTTCTGCCAAAAGCACCATTTGCATGCACATCTTGAGGTTTTGCAGAAAACTTCATCCGCGTCTACCAAAAGATGCATGTGCATACTTAAAACGCGTTTTCGCACAAATGCGTGCGCGGGTGCTAAAAAGAGCAGCATCGGCATGCTTAGCACGTCGTTTGGTAGAAATCCACGTGCGCGTTCTGCAAAAAGCACCATTTGCATGCACATCTTGTGGTTTTTCAGAAAACTTCATCCGCGTCTACCAAAAGATGCATGTGCATGCTTAAAACGCGTTTTCGCACAAATGCGTGCGCGGGTGCTAAAAAGAGCAGCATCGGCATGCTTAGCACGTCGTTTGGTAGAAATCCACGTGCGCGTTCTGCCAAAAGCACCATTTGCATGCACATCTTGTGGTTTTGCAGAAAACTTCATCCGCGTCTACCAAAAGATGCATGTGCATGCTTAAAACGCGCTTTCGCACAAATCCGTGCGCGGGTGCTAAAAAGAGCAGCATCGGCATGCTTAGCACGTCCTTTGGTAGAAATCCACGTGCGCGTTCTGCCAAAAGCACCATTTGCATGCACATCTTGTGGTTTTGCAGAAAACTTCATCCGCGTCTACCAAAAGATGCATGTGCATGCTTAAAACGCGTTTTCGCACAAATGCGTGCGCGGGTGCTAAAAAGAGCAGCATCGGCATGCTTAGCACGTCGTTTGGTAGAAATCCACGTGCGCGTTCTGCCAAAAGCACCATTTGCATGCACATGTTGTGGTTTTGCAGAAAACTTCATCCGCGTCTACCAAAAGATGCCTGTGCATGCTTAAAACGCGTTTTCGCACAAATGCGTGTGCGGGTGCTAAAAAGAGCAGCATCGGCATGCTTAGCACGTCGTTTGGTAGAAATCCACGTGCGCGTTCTGCCAAAAGCACCATTTGCATGCACATCTTGTGGTTTTGCAGAAAACTTCATCCGCGTCTACCAAAAGATGCATGTGCATGCTTAAAACGCGTTTTCGCACAAATCCGTGCGCGGGTGCTAAAAAGAGCAGCATCGGCATGCTTAGCACGTCGTTTGGTAGAAATCCACGTGCGCGTTCTGCCAAAAGCACCATTTGCACGCACATCTTGTGGTTTTGCAGAAAACTTCATCCGCGTCTACCAAAAGATGCATGTGCATGCTTAAAACGCGTTTTCGCACAAGTCCGTGCGCGGGTGCTAAAAAGAGCAGCATCGGCATGCTTAGCACGTCGTTTGGTAGAAATCCACGTGCGCGTTCTGCCAAAAGCACCATTTGCATGCACATCTTGTGGTTTTGCAGAAAACTTCATCCGCGTCTACCAAAAGATGCATGTGCATGCTTAAAACGCGTTTTCGCACAAATGCGTGCGCGGGTGCTAAAAAGAGCAGCATCCGCATGCTTAGCACGTCGTTTGGTAGAAATCCACGTGCGCGTTCTGCCAAAAGCACCATTTGCATGCACATCTTGTGGTTTTGCAGAAAACTTCATCCGCGTCTACCAAAAGATGCATGTGCATGCTTGAAACGCGTTTTCGCACAAATCCGTGCGCGGGTGCTAAAAAGAGCAGCATCGGCATGCTTAGCACGTCGTTTGGTAGAAATCCACGTGCGCGTTCTGCCAAAAGCACCATTTGCATGCACATCTTGTGGTTTTGCAGAAAACTTCATCCGCGTCTACCAAAAGATGCATGTGCATACTTAAAACGCGTTTTCGCACAAATGCGTGCGCGGGTGCTAAAAAGAGCAGCATCGGCATGCTTAGCACGTCGTTTGGTAGAAATCCACGTGCGCGTTCTGCAAAAAGCACCATTTGCATGCACATCTTGTGGTTTTTCAGAAAACTTCATCCGCGTCTACCAAAAGATGCATGTGCATGCTTAAAACGCGTTTTCGCACAAATGCGTGCGCGGGTGCTAAAAAGAGCAGCATCGGCATGCTTAGCACGTCGTTTGGTAGAAATCCACGTGCGCGTTCTGCCAAAAGCACCATTTGCATGCACATCTTGTGGTTTTGCAGAAAACTTCATCCGCGTCTACCAAAAGATGCATGTGCATGCTTAAAACGCGCTTTCGCACAAATCCGTGCGCGGGTGCTAAAAAGAGCAGCATCGGCATGCTTAGCACGTCGTTTGGTAGAAATCCACGTGCGCGTTCTGCCAAAAGCACCATTTGCATGCACATCTTGTGGTTTTGCAGAAAACTTCATCCGCGTCTACCAAAAGATGCATGTGCATGCTTAAAACGCGTTTTCGCACAAATGCGTGCGCGGGTGCTAAAAAGAGCAGCATCGGCATGCTTAGCACGTCGTTTGGTAGAAATCCACGTGCGCGTTCTGCCAAAAGCACCATTTGCATGCACATGTTGTGGTTTTGCAGAAAACTTCATCCGCGTCTACCAAAAGATGCCTGTGCATGCTTAAAACGCGTTTTCGCACAAATGCGTGTGCGGGTGCTAAAAAGAGCAGCATCGGCATGCTTAGCACGTCGTTTGGTAGAAATCCACGTGCGCGTTCTGCCAAAAGCACCATTTGCATGCACATCTTGTGGTTTTGCAGAAAACTTCATCCGCGTCTACCAAAAGATGCATGTGCATGCTTAAAACGCGTTTTCGCACAAATCCGTGCGCGGGTGCTAAAAAGAGCAGCATCGGCATGCTTAGCACGTCGTTTGGTAGAAATCCACGTGCGCGTTCTGCCAAAAGCACCATTTGCACGCACATCTTGTGGTTTTGCAGAAAACTTCATCCGCGTCTACCAAAAGATGCATGTGCATGCTTAAAACGCGTTTTCGCACAAATGCGTGCGCGGGTGCTAAAAAGAGCAGCATCGGCATGCTTAGCAGGTCGTTTGGTAGAAATCCACGTGCGCGTTCTGCCAAAAGCACCATTTGCATGCACATCTTGTGGTTTTGCAGAAAACTTCATCCGCGTCTACCAAAAGATGCATGTGCATGCTTAAAACGCGTTTTCGCACAAATCCGTGCGCGGGTGCTAAAAAGAGCAGCATCGGCATGCTTAGCACGTCGTTTGGTAGAAATCCACGTGCGCGTTCTGCAAAAAGCACCATTTGCATGCACATCTTGTGGTTTTGCAGAAAACTTCATCCGCGTCTACCAAAAGATGCATGTGCATGCTTAAAACGCGTTTTCGCACAAATGCGTGCGCGGGTGCTAAAAAGAGCAGCATCGGTATGCTTAGCACGTCGTTTGGTAGAAATCCACGTGCGCGTTCTGCCAAAAGCACCATTTGCATGCACATCTTGTGCTTTTGCAGAAAACTTCATCCGCGTCTACCAAAAGATGCATGTGCATGCTTAAAACGCACTTTCGCACAAATCCGTGCGCGGGTGCTAAAAAGAGCAGCATCGGCATGCTTAGCACGTCGTTTGGTAGAAATCCACGTGCGCGTTCTGCCAAAAGCACCATTTGCATGCACATCTTGTGGTTTTGCAGAAAACTTCATCCGCGTCTACCAAAAGATGCATGTGCATGCTTAAAACGCGTTTTCGCACAAATGCGTGCGCGGGTGCTAAAAAGAGCAGCATCGGCATGCTTAGCACGTCGTTTGGTAGAAATCCACGTGCGCGTTCTGCAAAAAGCACCATTTGCATGCACATGTTGTGGTTTTGCAGAAAACTTCATCCGCGTCTACCAAAAGATGCATGTGCATGCTTAAAACGCGTTTTCGCACAAATGCGTGTGCGGGTGCTAAAAAGAGCAGCATCGGCATGCTTAGCACGTCGTTTGGTAGAAATCCACGTGCGCGTTCTGCAAAAAGCACCATTTGCATGCACATCTTGTGGTTTTGGAGAAAACTTCATCCGCGTCTACCAAAAGATGCATGTGCATGCTTAAAACGCGTTTTCGCACAAATGCGTGCGCGGGTGCTAAAAAGAGCAGCATCGGCATGCTTAGCACGTCGTTTGGTAGAAATCCACGTGCGCGTTCTGCCAAAAGCACCATTTGCATGCACATCTTGTGGTTTTGCAGAAAACTTCATCCGCGTCTACCAAAAGATGCATGTGCATGCTTAAAACGCGTTTTCGCACAAATCCGTGCGCGGGTGCTAAAAAGAGCAGCATCGGCATGCTTAGCACGTCGTTTGGTAGAAATCCACGTGCGCGTTCTGCCAAAAGCACCATTTGCATGCACATCTTGTGGTTTTGCAGAAAACTTCATCCGCGTCTACCAAAAGATGCATGTGCATGCTTAAAACGCGTTTTCGCACAAATGCGTGCGCGGGTGCTAAAAAGAGCAGCATCCGCATGCTTAGCACGTCGTTTGGTAGAAATCCACGTGCGCGTTCTGCCAAAAGCACCATTTGCATGCACATCTTGTGGTTTTGCAGAAAACTTCATCCGCGTCTACCAAAAGATGCATGTGCATGCTTGAAACGCGTTTTCGCACAAATCCGTGCGCGGGTGCTAAAAAGAGCAGCATCGGCATGCTTAGCACGTCGTTTGGTAGAAATCCACGTGCGCGTTCTGCCAAAAGCACCATTTGCATGCACATCTTGTGGTTTTGCAGAAAACTTCATCCGCGTCTACCAAAAGATGCATGTGCATACTTAAAACGCGTTTTCGCACAAATGCGTGCGCGGGTGCTAAAAAGAGCAGCATCGGCATGCTTAGCACGTCGTTTGGTAGAAATCCACGTGCGCGTTCTGCAAAAAGCACCATTTGCATGCACATCTTGTGGTTTTTCAGAAAACTTCATCCGCGTCTACCAAAAGATGCATGTGCATGCTTAAAACGCGTTTTCGCACAAATGCGTGCGCGGGTGCTAAAAAGAGCAGCATCGGCATGCTTAGCACGTCGTTTGGTAGAAATCCACGTGCGCGTTCTGCCAAAAGCACCATTTGCATGCACATCTTGTGGTTTTGCAGAAAACTTCATCCGCGTCTACCAAAAGATGCATGTGCATGCTTAAAACGCGCTTTCGCACAAATCCGTGCGCGGGTGCTAAAAAGAGCAGCATCGGCATGCTTAGCACGTCGTTTGGTAGAAATCCACGTGCGCGTTCTGCCAAAAGCACCATTTGCATGCACATCTTGTGGTTTTGCAGAAAACTTCATCCGCGTCTACCAAAAGATGCATGTGCATGCTTAAAACGCGTTTTCGCACAAATGCGTGCGCGGGTGCTAAAAAGAGCAGCATCGGCATGCTTAGCACGTCGTTTGGTAGAAATCCACGTGCGCGTTCTGCCAAAAGCACCATTTGCATGCACATGTTGTGGTTTTGCAGAAAACTTCATCCGCGTCTACCAAAAGATGCCTGTGCATGCTTAAAACGCGTTTTCGCACAAATGCGTGTGCGGGTGCTAAAAAGAGCAGCATCGGCATGCTTAGCACGTCGTTTGGTAGAAATCCACGTGCGCGTTCTGCCAAAAGCACCATTTGCATGCACATCTTGTGGTTTTGCAGAAAACTTCATCCGCGTCTACCAAAAGATGCATGTGCATGCTTAAAACGCGTTTTCGCACAAATCCGTGCGCGGGTGCTAAAAAGAGCAGCATCGGCATGCTTAGCACGTCGTTTGGTAGAAATCCACGTGCGCGTTCTGCCAAAAGCACCATTTGCACGCACATCTTGTGGTTTTGCAGAAAACTTCATCCGCGTCTACCAAAAGATGCATGTGCATGCTTAAAACGCGTTTTCGCACAAATGCGTGCGCGGGTGCTAAAAAGAGCAGCATCGGCATGCTTAGCAGGTCGTTTGGTAGAAATCCACGTGCGCGTTCTGCCAAAAGCACCATTTGCATGCACATCTTGTGGTTTTGCAGAAAACTTCATCCGCGTCTACCAAAAGATGCATGTGCATGCTTAAAACGCGTTTTCGCACAAATCCGTGCGCGGGTGCTAAAAAGAGCAGCATCGGCATGCTTAGCACGTCGTTTGGTAGAAATCCACGTGCGCGTTCTGCAAAAAGCACCATTTGCATGCACATCTTGTGGTTTTGCAGAAAACTTCATCCGCGTCTACCAAAAGATGCATGTGCATGCTTAAAACGCGTTTTCGCACAAATGCGTGCGCGGGTGCTAAAAAGAGCAGCATCGGTATGCTTAGCACGTCGTTTGGTAGAAATCCACGTGCGCGTTCTGCCAAAAGCACCATTTGCATGCACATCTTGTGCTTTTGCAGAAAACTTCATCCGCGTCTACCAAAAGATGCATGTGCATGCTTAAAACGCACTTTCGCACAAATCCGTGCGCGGGTGCTAAAAAGAGCAGCATCGGCATGCTTAGCACGTCGTTTGGTAGAAATCCACGTGCGCGTTCTGCCAAAAGCACCATTTGCATGCACATCTTGTGGTTTTGCAGAAAACTTCATCCGCGTCTACCAAAAGATGCATGTGCATGCTTAAAACGCGTTTTCGCACAAATGCGTGCGCGGGTGCTAAAAAGAGCAGCATCGGCATGCTTAGCACGTCGTTTGGTAGAAATCCACGTGCGCGTTCTGCAAAAAGCACCATTTGCATGCACATGTTGTGGTTTTGCAGAAAACTTCATCCGCGTCTACCAAAAGATGCATGTGCATGCTTAAAACGCGTTTTCGCACAAATGCGTGTGCGGGTGCTAAAAAGAGCAGCATCGGCATGCTTAGCACGTCGTTTGGTAGAAATCCACGTGCGCGTTCTGCAAAAAGCACCATTTGCATGCACATCTTGTGGTTTTGGAGAAAACTTCATCCGCGTCTACCAAAAGATGCATGTGCATGCTTAAAACGCGTTTTCGCACAAATGCGTGCGCGGGTGCTAAAAAGAGCAGCATCGGCATGCTTAGCACGTCGTTTGGTAGAAATCCACGTGCGCGTTCTGCCAAAAGCACCATTTGCATGCACATCTTGTGGTTTTGCAGAAAACTTCATCCGCGTCTACCAAAAGATGCATGTGCATGCTTAAAACGCGTTTTCGCACAAATCCGTGCGCGGGTGCTAAAAAGAGCAGCATCGGCATGCTTAGCACGTCGTTTGGTAGAAATCCACGTGCGCGTTCTGCCAAAAGCACCATTTGCATGCACATCTTGTGGTTTTGCAGAAAACTTCATCCGCGTCTACCAAAAGATGCATGTGCATGCTTAAAACGCGTTTTCGCACAAATGCGTGCGCGGGTGCTAAAAAGAGCAGCATCCGCATGCTTAGCACGTCGTTTGGTAGAAATCCACGTGCGCGTTCTGCCAAAAGCACCATTTGCATGCACATCTTGTGGTTTTGCAGAAAACTTCATCCGCGTCTACCAAAAGATGCATGTGCATGCTTAAAACGCGTTTTCGCACAAATGCGTGCGCGGGTGCTAAAAAGAGCAGCATCCGCATGCTTAGCACGTCGTTTGGTAGAAATCCACGTGCGCGTTCTGCCAAAAGCACCATTTGCATGCACATCTTGTGGTTTTGCAGAAAACTTCATCCGCGTCTACCAAAAGATGCATGTGCATGCTTAAAACGCGCTTTCGCACAAATCCGTGCGCGGGTGCTAAAAAGAGCAGCATCGGCATGCTTAGCACGTCGTTTGGTAGAAATCCACGTGCGCGTTCTGCGAAAAGCACCATTTGCGTGCACATATTGTGGTTTTGCAGAAAACTTCATCGGCGTCTACCAAAAGATGCATGTGCATGCTTAAAACGCGTTTTTGCACAAATCCGTGCGCGGGTGCTAAAAAGAGCAGCATCGGCATGCTTAGCACGTCGTTTGGTAGAAATCCACGTGCGCTTTCTGCCAAAAGCACCATTTGCATGCACATCTTGTGGTTTTGCAGAAAACTTCATCCGCGTCTACCAAAAGATGCATGTGCATGCTTGAAACGCGTTTTCGCACAAATCCGTGCGCGGGTGCTAAAAAGAGCAGCATCGGCATGCTTAGCACGTCGTTTGGTAGAAATCCACGTGCGCGTTCTGCCAAAAGCACCATTTGCATGCACATCTTGTGGTTTTGCAGAAAACTTCATCCGCGTCTACCAAAAGATGCATGTGCATACTTAAAACGCGTTTTCGCACAAATGCGTGCGCGGGTGCTAAAAAGAGCAGCATCGGCATGCTTAGCACGTCGTTTGGTAGAAATCCACGTGCGCGTTCTGCAAAAAGCACCATTTGCATGCACATCTTGTGGTTTTTCAGAAAACTTCATCCGCGTCTACCAAAAGATGCATGTGCATGCTTAAAACGCGTTTTCGCACAAATGCGTGCGCGGGTGCTAAAAAGAGCAGCATCGGCATGCTTAGCACGTCGTTTGGTAGAAATCCACGTGCGCGTTCTGCCAAAAGCACCATTTGCATGCACATCTTGTGGTTTTGCAGAAAACTTCATCCGCGTCTACCAAAAGATGCATGTGCATGCTTAAAACGCGCTTTCGCACAAATCCGTGCGCGGGTGCTAAAAAGAGCAGCATCGGCATGCTTAGCACGTCGTTTGGTAGAAATCCACGTGCGCGTTCTGCCAAAAGCACCATTTGCATGCACATCTTGTGGTTTTGCAGAAAACTTCATCCGCGTCTACCAAAAGATGCATGTGCATGCTTAAAACGCGTTTTCGCACAAATGCGTGCGCGGGTGCTAAAAAGAGCAGCATCGGCATGCTTAGCACGTCGTTTGGTAGAAATCCACGTGCGCGTTCTGCCAAAAGCACCATTTGCATGCACATGTTGTGGTTTTGCAGAAAACTTCATCCGCGTCTACCAAAAGATGCCTGTGCATGCTTAAAACGCGTTTTCGCACAAATGCGTGTGCGGGTGCTAAAAAGAGCAGCATCGGCATGCTTAGCACGTCGTTTGGTAGAAATCCACGTGCGCGTTCTGCCAAAAGCACCATTTGCATGCACATCTTGTGGTTTTGCAGAAAACTTCATCCGCGTCTACCAAAAGATGCATGTGCATGCTTAAAACGCGTTTTCGCACAAATGCGTGCGCGGGTGCTAAAAAGAGCAGCATCGGCATGCTTAGCACGTCGTTTGGTAGAAATCCACGTGCGCGTTCTGCAAAAAGCACCATTTGCATGCACATGTTGTGGTTTTGCAGAAAACTTCATCCGCGTCTACCAAAAGATGCATGTGCATGCTTAAAACGCGTTTTCGCACAAATGCGTGTGCGGGTGCTAAAAAGAGCAGCATCGGCATGCTTAGCACGTCGTTTGGTAGAAATCCACGTGCGCGTTCTGCAAAAAGCACCATTTGCATGCACATCTTGTGGTTTTGCAGAAAACTTCATCCGCGTCTACCAAAAGATGCATGTGCATGCTTAAAACGCGTTTTCGCACAAATGCGTGCGCGGGTGCTAAAAAGAGCAGCATCGGCATGCTTAGCACGTCGTTTGGTAGAAATCCACGTGCGCGTTCTGCCAAAAGCACCATTTGCATGCACATCTTGTGGTTTTGCAGAAAACTTCATCCGCGTCTACCAAAAGATGCATGTGCATGCTTAAAACGCGTTTTCGCACAAATCCGTGCGCGGGTGCTAAAAAGAGCAGCATCGGCATGCTTAGCACGTCGTTTGGTAGAAATCCACGTGCGCGTTCTGCCAAAAGCACCATTTGCACGCACATCTTGTGGTTTTGCAGAAAACTTCATCCGCGTCTACCAAAAGATGCATGTGCATGCTTAAAACGCGTTTTCGCACAAATGCGTGCGCGGGTGCTAAAAAGAGCAGCATCGGCATGCTTAGCAGGTCGTTTGGTAGAAATCCACGTGCGCGTTCTGCCAAAAGCACCATTTGCATGCACATCTTGTGGTTTTGCAGAAAACTTCATCCGCGTCTACCAAAAGATGCATGTGCATGCTTAAAACGCGTTTTCGCACAAATGCGTGCGCGGGTGCTAAAAAGAGCAGCATCGGCATGCTTAGCACGTCGTTTGGTAGAAATCCACGTGCGCGTTCTGCCAAAAGCACCATTTGCATGCACATCTTGTGGTTTTGCAGAAAACTTCATCCGCGTCTACCAAAAGATGCATGTGCATGCTTAAAACGCGTTTTCGCACAAATCCGTGCGCGGGTGCTAAAAAGAGCAGCATCGGCATGCTTAGCACGTCGTTTGGTAGAAATCCACGTGCGCGTTCTGCCAAAAGCACCATTTGCACGCACATCTTGTGGTTTTGCAGAAAACTTCATCCGCGTCTACCAAAAGATGCATGTGCATGCTTAAAACGCGTTTTCGCACAAATGCGTGCGCGGGTGCTAAAAAGAGCAGCATCGGAGTGCTTAGCACGTCGTTTGGTAGAAATCCACGTGTGCGTTCTGCCAAAAGCACCATTTGCATGCACATATTGTGGTTTTGCAGAAAACTTCATCCGCGTCTACCAAAAGATGCATGTGCATGCTTAAAACGCGTTTTCGCACAAATGCCTGTGCGGGTGCTAAAAAGAGCAGCATCGGCATGCTTAGCACGTCGTTTGGTAGAAATCCACGTGCGCGTTCTGCAAAAAGCACCATTTGCATGCACATCTTGTGGTTTTGCAGAAAACTTCATCCGCGTCTACCAAAAGATGCATGTGCATGCTTAAAACGCGTTTTCGCACAAATGCGTGCGCGGGTGCTAAAAAGAGCAGCATCGGCATGCTTAGCACGTCGTTTGGTAGAAATCCACGTGCGCGTTCTGCCAAAAGCACCATTTGCACGCACATCTTGTGGTTTTGCAGAAAACTTCATCCGCGTCTACCAAAAGATGCATGTGCATGCTTAAAACGCGTTTTCGCACAAATGCGTGCGCGGGTGCTAAAAAGAGCAGCATCGGAGTGCTTAGCACGTCGTTTGGTAGAAATCCACGTGTGCGTTCTGCCAAAAGCACCATTTGCATGCACATCTTGTTGTTTTGTAGAAAACTTCATCCGCGTCTACCAAAATATGCATGTGCATGCTTAAAACGCGTTTTCGCACAAATCCGTGCGCGGGTGCTAAAAAGAGCAGCATCGGCATGCTTAGCGCGTCGTTTGGTAGAAATCCACGTGCGCGTTCTGCCAAAAGCACCATTTGCACGCACATCTTGTGGTTTTGCAGAAAACTTCATCCGCGTCTACCAAAAGATGCATGTGCATGCTTAAAACGCGTTTTCGCACAAATGCGTGCGCGGGTGCTAAAAAGAGCAGCATCGGCATGCTTAGCACGTCGTTTGGTAGAAATCCACGTGTGCGTTCTGCCAAAAGCACCATTTGCATGCACATATTGTGGTTTTGCAGAAAACTTCATCCGCGTCTACCAAAAGATGCATGTGCATGCTTAAAACGCGTTTTTGCACAAATCCGTGCGCGGGTGCTAAAAAGAGCAGCATCGGCATGCTTAGCACGTCGTTTGGTAGAAATCCACGTGCGCGTTCTGCCAAAAGCACCATTTGCATGCACATCTTGTGGTTTTGCAGAAAACTTCATCCGCGTCTACCAAAAGATGCATGTGCATGCTTAAAACGCGTTTTCGCACAAATCCGTGCGCGGGTGCTAAAAAGAGCAGCATCGGCATGCTTAGCACGTCGTTTGGTAGACATCCACGTGCGCGTTCTGCCAAAAGCACCATTTGCACGCACATCTTGTGGTTTTGCAGAAAACTTCATCCGCGTCTACCAAAAGATGCATGTGCATGCTTAAAACGCGTTTTCGCACAAATGCGTGCGCGGGTGCTAAAAAGAGCAGCATCGGCATGCTCAGCACGTCGTTTGGTAGAAATCCACGTGCGCGTTCTGCAAAAAGCACCATTTGCATGCACATCTTGTGGTTTTTCAGAAAACTTCATCCGCGTCTACCAAAAGATGCATGTGCATGCTTAAAACGCGTTTTCACACAAATGCGTGCGCGGGTGCTAAAAAGAGCAGCATCGGCATGCTTAGCACGTCGTTTGGTAGAAATCCACGTGCGCGTTCTGCCAAAAGCACCATTTGCATGCACATCTTGTGGTTTTGCAGAAAACTTCATCCGCGTCTACCAAAAGATGCATGTGCATGCTTAAAACGCGTTTTCGCACAAATCCGTGCGCGGGTGCTAAAAAGAGCAGCATCGGAATGCTTAGCACGTCGTTTGGTAGAAATCCACGTGCGCGTTCTGCCAAGAGCACCATTTGCATGCACATCTTGTGGTTTTGCAGAAAACTTCATCCGCGTCTACCAAAAGATGCATGTGCATGCTTAAAACGCGTTTTCGCACAAATGCGTGCGCGGGTGCTAAAAAGAGCAGCATCGGCATGCTTAGCACGTCGTTTGGTAGAAATCCACGTGCGCGTTCTGCCAAAAGCACCATTTGCATGCACATGTTGTGGTTTTGCAGAAAACTTCATCCGCGTCTACCAAAAGATGCCTGTGCATGCTTAAAACGCGTTTTCGCACAAATGCGTGTGCGGGTGCTAAAAAGAGCAGCATCGGCATGCTTAGCACGTCGTTTGGTAGAAATCCACGTGCGCGTTCTGCCAAAAGCACCATTTGCATGCACATCTTGTGGTTTTGCAGAAAACTTCATCCGCGTCTACCAAAAGATGCATGTGCATGCTTAAAACGCGTTTTCGCACAAATCCGTGCGCGGGTGCTAAAAAGAGCAGCATCGGCATGCTTAGCACGTCGTTTGGTAGAAATCCACGTGCGCGTTCTGCCAAAAGCACCATTTGCACGCACATCTTGTGGTTTTGCAGAAAACTTCATCCGCGTCTACCAAAAGATGCATGTGCATGCTTAAAACGCGTTTTCGCACAAATCCGTGCGCGGGTGCTAAAAAGAGCAGCATCGGCATGCTTAGCACGTCGTTTGGTAGAAATCCACGTGCGCGTTCTGCCAAAAGCACCATTTGCATGCACATCTTGTGGTTTTGCAGAAAACTTCATCCGCGTCTACCAAAAGATGCATGTGCATGCTTAAAACGCGCTTTCGCACAAATCCGTGCGCGGGTGCTAAAAAGAGCAGCATCGGCATGCTTAGCACGTCGTTTGGTAGAAATCCACGTGCGCGTTCTGCCAAAAGCACCATTTGCATGCACATCTTGTGGTTTTGCAGAAAACTTCATCCGCGTCTACCAAAAGATGCATGTGCATGCTTAAAACGCGTTTTCGCACAAATGCGTGCGCGGGTGCTAAAAAGAGCAGCATCGGCATGCTTAGCACGTCGTTTGGTAGAAATCCACGTGCGCGTTCTGCAAAAAGCACCATTTGCATGCACATGTTGTGGTTTTGCAGAAAACTTCATCCGCGTCTACCAAAAGATGCATGTGCATGCTTAAAACGCGTTTTCGCACAAATGCGTGTGCGGGTGCTAAAAAGAGCAGCATCGGCATGCTTAGCACGTCGTTTGGTAGAAATCCACGTGCGCGTTCTGCAAAAAGCACCATTTGCATGCACATCTTGTGGTTTTGCAGAAAACTTCATCCGCGTCTACCAAAAGATGCATGTGCATGCTTAAAACGCGTTTTCGCACAAATGCGTGCGCGGGTGCTAAAAAGAGCAGCATCGGCATGCTTAGCACGTCGTTTGGTAGAAATCCACGTGCGCGTTCTGCCAAAAGCACCATTTGCATGCACATCTTGTGGTTTTGCAGAAAACTTCATCCGCGTCTACCAAAAGATGCATGTGCATGCTTAAAACGCGTTTTCGCACAAATCCGTGCGCGGGTGCTAAAAAGAGCAGCATCGGCATGCTTAGCACGTCGTTTGGTAGAAATCCACGTGCGCGTTCTGCCAAAAGCACCATTTGCACGCACATCTTGTGGTTTTGCAGAAAACTTCATCCGCGTCTACCAAAAGATGCATGTGCATGCTTAAAACGCGTTTTCGCACAAATGCGTGCGCGGGTGCTAAAAAGAGCAGCATCGGCATGCTTAGCAGGTCGTTTGGTAGAAATCCACGTGCGCGTTCTGCCAAAAGCACCATTTGCATGCACATCTTGTGGTTTTGCAGAAAACTTCATCCGCGTCTACCAAAAGATGCATGTGCATGCTTAAAACGCGTTTTCGCACAAATGCGTGCGCGGGTGCTAAAAAGAGCAGCATCGGCATGCTTAGCACGTCGTTTGGTAGAAATCCACGTGCGCGTTCTGCCAAAAGCACCATTTGCATGCACATCTTGTGGTTTTGCAGAAAACTTCATCCGCGTCTACCAAAAGATGCATGTGCATGCTTAAAACGCGTTTTCGCACAAATCCGTGCGCGGGTGCTAAAAAGAGCAGCATCGGCATGCTTAGCACGTCGTTTGGTAGAAATCCACGTGCGCGTTCTGCCAAAAGCACCATTTGCACGCACATCTTGTGGTTTTGCAGAAAACTTCATCCGCGTCTACCAAAAGATGCATGTGCATGCTTAAAACGCGTTTTCGCACAAATGCGTGCGCGGGTGCTAAAAAGAGCAGCATCGGAGTGCTTAGCACGTCGTTTGGTAGAAATCCACGTGTGCGTTCTGCCAAAAGCACCATTTGCATGCACATATTGTGGTTTTGCAGAAAACTTCATCCGCGTCTACCAAAAGATGCATGTGCATGCTTAAAACGCGTTTTCGCACAAATGCCTGTGCGGGTGCTAAAAAGAGCAGCATCGGCATGCTTAGCACGTCGTTTGGTAGAAATCCACGTGCGCGTTCTGCAAAAAGCACCATTTGCATGCACATCTTGTGGTTTTGCAGAAAACTTCATCCGCGTCTACCAAAAGATGCATGTGCATGCTTAAAACGCGTTTTCGCACAAATGCGTGCGCGGGTGCTAAAAAGAGCAGCATCGGCATGCTTAGCACGTCGTTTGGTAGAAATCCACGTGCGCGTTCTGCCAAAAGCACCATTTGCACGCACATCTTGTGGTTTTGCAGAAAACTTCATCCGCGTCTACCAAAAGATGCATGTGCATGCTTAAAACGCGTTTTCGCACAAATGTGTGCGCGGGTGCTAAAAAGAGCAGCATCGGAGTGCTTAGCACGTCGTTTGGTAGAAATCCACGTGTGCGTTCTGCCAAAAGCACCATTTGCATGCACATCTTGTTGTTTTGTAGAAAACTTCATCCGCGTCTACCAAAATATGCATGTGCATGCTTAAAACGCGTTTTCGCACAAATCCGTGCGCGGGTGCTAAAAAGAGCAGCATCGGCATGCTTAGCGCGTCGTTTGGTAGAAATCCACGTGCGCGTTCTGCCAAAAGCACCATTTGCACGCACATCTTGTGGTTTTGCAGAAAACTTCATCCGCGTCTACCAAAAGATGCATGTGCATGCTTAAAACGCGTTTTCGCACAAATGCGTGCGCGGGTGCTAAAAAGAGCAGCATCGGCATGCTTAGCACGTCGTTTGGTAGAAATCCACGTGTGCGTTCTGCCAAAAGCACCATTTGCATGCACATATTGTGGTTTTGCAGAAAACTTCATCCGCGTCTACCAAAAGATGCATGTGCATGCTTAAAACGCGTTTTTGCACAAATCCGTGCGCGGGTGCTAAAAAGAGCAGCATCGGCATGCTTAGCACGTCGTTTGGTAGAAATGCACGTGCGCGTTCTGCCAAAAGCACCATTTGCATGCACATCTTGTGGTTTTGCAGAAAACTTCATCCGCGTCTACCAAAAGATGCATGTGCATGCTTAAAACGCGTTTTCGCACAAATCCGTGCGCGGGTGCTAAAAAGAGCAGCATCGGCATGCTTAGCACGTCGTTTGGTAGACATCCACGTGCGCGTTCTGCCAAAAGCACCATTTGCACGCACATCTTGTGGTTTTGCAGAAAACTTCATCCGCGTCTACCAAAAGATGCATGTGCATGCTTAAAACGCGTTTTCGCACAAATGCGTGCGCGGGTGCTAAAAAGAGCAGCATCGGCATGCTCAGCACGTCGTTTGGTAGAAATCCACGTGCGCGTTCTGCAAAAAGCACCATTTGCATGCACATCTTGTGGTTTTTCAGAAAACTTCATCCGCGTCTACCAAAAGATGCATGTGCATGCTTAAAACGCGTTTTCACACAAATGCGTGCGCGGGTGCTAAAAAGAGCAGCATCGGCATGCTTAGCACGTCGTTTGGTAGAAATCCACGTGCGCGTTCTGCCAAAAGCACCATTTGCATGCACATCTTGTGGTTTTGCAGAAAACTTCATCCGCGTCTACCAAAAGATGCATGTGCATGCTTAAAACGCGTTTTCGCACAAATCCGTGCGCGGGTGCTAAAAAGAGCAGCATCGGAATGCTTAGCACGTCGTTTGGTAGAAATCCACGTGCGCGTTCTGCCAAAAGCACCATTTGCATGCACATCTTGTGGTTTTGCAGAAAACTTCATCCGCGTCTACCAAAAGATGCATGTGCATGCTTAAAACGCGTTTTCGCACAAATGCGTGCGCGGGTGCTAAAAAGAGCAGCATCGGCATGCTTAGCACGTCGTTTAGTAGAAATCCACGTGCGCGTTCTGCCAAAAGCACCATTTGCATGCACATGTTGTGGTTTTGCAGAAAACTTCATCCGCGTCTACCAAAAGATGCCTGTGCATGCTTAAAACGCGTTTTCGCACAAATGCGTGTGCGGGTGCTAAAAAGAGCAGCATCGGCATGCTTAGCACGTCGTTTGGTAGAAATCCACGTGCGCGTTCTGCCAAAAGCACCATTTGCATGCACACCTTGTGGTTTTGCAGAAAACTTCATCCGCGTCTACCAAAAGATGCATGTGCATGCTTAAAACGCGTTTTCGCACAAATCCGTGCGCGGGTGCTAAAAAGAGCAGCATCGGCATGCTTAGCACGTCGTTTGGTAGAAATCCACGTGCGCGTTCTGCCAAAAGCACCATTTGCACGCACATCTTGTGGTTTTGCAGAAAACTTCATCCGCGTCTACCAAAAGATGCATGTGCATGCTTAAAACGCGTTTTCGCACAAATCCGTGCGCGGGTGCTAAAAAGAGCAGCATCGGCATGCTTAGCACGTCGTTTGGTAGAAATCCACGTGCGCGTTCTGCCAAAAGCACCATTTGCATGCACATCTTGTGGTTTTGCAGAAAACTTCATCCGCGTCTACCAAAAGATGCATGTGCATGCTTAAAACGCGTTTTCGCACAAATGCGTGCGCGGGTGCTAAAAAGAGCAGCATCCGCATGCTTAGCACGTCGTTTGGTAGAAATCCACGTGCGCGTTCTGCCAAAAGCACCATTTGCATGCACATCTTGTGGTTTTGCAGAAAACTTCATCCGCGTCTACCAAAAGATGCATGTGCATGCTTAAAACGCGCTTTCGCACAAATCCGTGCGCGGGTGCTAAAAAGAGCAGCATCGGCATGCTTAGCACGTCGTTTGGTAGAAATCCACGTGCGCGTTCTGCCAAAAGCACCATTTGCATGCACATCTTGTGGTTTTGCAGAAAACTTCATCCGCGTCTACCAAAAGATGCATGTGCATGCTTAAAACGCGTTTTCGCACAAATGCGTGCGCGGGTGCTAAAAAGAGCAGCATCGGCATGCTTAGCACGTCGTTTGGTAGAAATCCACGTGCGCGTTCTGCAAAAAGCACCATTTGCATGCACATGTTGTGGTTTTGCAGAAAACTTCATCCGCGTCTACCAAAAGATGCATGTGCATGCTTAAAACGCGTTTTCGCACAAATGCGTGTGCGGGTGCTAAAAAGAGCAGCATCGGCATGCTTAGCACGTCGTTTGGTAGAAATCCACGTGCGCGTTCTGCAAAAAGCACCATTTGCATGCACATCTTGTGGTTTTGCAGAAAACTTCATCCGCGTCTACCAAAAGATGCATGTGCATGCTTAAAACGCGTTTTCGCACAAATGCGTGCGCGGGTGCTAAAAAGAGCAGCATCGGCATGCTTAGCACGTCGTTTGGTAGAAATCCACGTGCGCGTTCTGCCAAAAGCACCATTTGCATGCACATCTTGTGGTTTTGCAGAAAACTTCATCCGCGTCTACCAAAAGATGCATGTGCATGCTTAAAACGCGTTTTCGCACAAATCCGTGCGCGGGTGCTAAAAAGAGCAGCATCGGCATGCTTAGCACGTCGTTTGGTAGAAATCCACGTGCGCGTTCTGCCAAAAGCACCATTTGCACGCACATCTTGTGGTTTTGCAGAAAACTTCATCCGCGTCTACCAAAAGATGCATGTGCATGCTTAAAACGCGTTTTCGCACAAATGCGTGCGCGGGTGCTAAAAAGAGCAGCATCGGCATGCTTAGCAGGTCGTTTGGTAGAAATCCACGTGCGCGTTCTGCCAAAAGCACCATTTGCATGCACATCTTGTGGTTTTGCAGAAAACTTCATCCGCGTCTACCAAAAGATGCATGTGCATGCTTAAAACGCGTTTTCGCACAAATGCGTGCGCGGGTGCTAAAAAGAGCAGCATCGGCATGCTTAGCACGTCGTTTGGTAGAAATCCACGTGCGCGTTCTGCCAAAAGCACCATTTGCATGCACATCTTGTGGTTTTGCAGAAAACTTCATCCGCGTCTACCAAAAGATGCATGTGCATGCTTAAAACGCGTTTTCGCACAAATCCGTGCGCGGGTGCTAAAAAGAGCAGCATCGGCATGCTTAGCACGTCGTTTGGTAGAAATCCACGTGCGCGTTCTGCCAAAAGCACCATTTGCACGCACATCTTGTGGTTTTGCAGAAAACTTCATCCGCGTCTACCAAAAGATGCATGTGCATGCTTAAAACGCGTTTTCGCACAAATGCGTGCGCGGGTGCTAAAAAGAGCAGCATCGGAGTGCTTAGCACGTCGTTTGGTAGAAATCCACGTGTGCGTTCTGCCAAAAGCACCATTTGCATGCACATATTGTGGTTTTGCAGAAAACTTCATCCGCGTCTACCAAAAGATGCATGTGCATGCTTAAAACGCGTTTTCGCACAAATGCCTGTGCGGGTGCTAAAAAGAGCAGCATCGGCATGCTTAGCACGTCGTTTGGTAGAAATCCACGTGCGCGTTCTGCAAAAAGCACCATTTGCATGCACATCTTGTGGTTTTGCAGAAAACTTCATCCGCGTCTACCAAAAGATGCATGTGCATGCTTAAAACGCGTTTTCGCACAAATGCGTGCGCGGGTGCTAAAAAGAGCAGCATCGGCATGCTTAGCACGTCGTTTGGTAGAAATCCACGTGCGCGTTCTGCCAAAAGCACCATTTGCACGCACATCTTGTGGTTTTGCAGAAAACTTCATCCGCGTCTACCAAAAGATGCATGTGCATGCTTAAAACGCGTTTTCGCACAAATGCGTGCGCGGGTGCTAAAAAGAGCAGCATCGGAGTGCTTAGCACGTCGTTTGGTAGAAATCCACGTGTGCGTTCTGCCAAAAGCACCATTTGCATGCACATCTTGTTGTTTTGTAGAAAACTTCATCCGCGTCTACCAAAATATGCATGTGCATGCTTAAAACGCGTTTTCGCACAAATCCGTGCGCGGGTGCTAAAAAGAGCAGCATCGGCATGCTTAGCGCGTCGTTTGGTAGAAATCCACGTGCGCGTTCTGCCAAAAGCACCATTTGCGCGCACATCTTGTGGTTTTGCAGAAAACTTCATCCGCGTCTACCAAAAGATGCATGTGCATGCTTAAAACGCGTTTTCGCACAAATGCGTGCGCGGGTGCTAAAAAGAGCAGCATCGGCATGCTTAGCACGTCGTTTGGTAGAAATCCACGTGTGCGTTCTGCCAAAAGCACCATTTGCATGCACATATTGTGGTTTTGCAGAAAACTTCATCCGCGTCTACCAAAAGATGCATGTGCATGCTTAAAACGCGTTTTTGCACAAATCCGTGCGCGGGTGCTAAAAAGAGCAGCATCGGCATGCTTAGCACGTCGTTTGGTAGAAATCCACGTGCGCGTTCTGCCAAAAGCACCATTTGCATGCACATCTTGTGGTTTTGCAGAAAACTTCATCCGCGTCTACCAAAAGATGCATGTGCATGCTTAAAACGCGTTTTCGCACAAATCCGTGCGCGGGTGCTAAAAAGAGCAGCATCGGCATGCTTAGCACGTCGTTTGGTAGACATCCACGTGCGCGTTCTGCCAAAAGCACCATTTGCACGCACATCTTGTGGTTTTGCAGAAAACTTCATCCGCGTCTACCAAAAGATGCATGTGCATGCTTAAAACGCGTTTTCGCACAAATGCGTGCGCGGGTGCTAAAAAGAGCAGCATCGGCATGCTCAGCACGTCGTTTGGTAGAAATCCACGTGCGCGTTCTGCAAAAAGCACCATTTGCATGCACATCTTGTGGTTTTTCAGAAAACTTCATCCGCGTCTACCAAAAGATGCATGTGCATGCTTAAAACGCGTTTTCACACAAATGCGTGCGCGGGTGCTAAAAAGAGCAGCATCGGCATGCTTAGCACGTCGTTTGGTAGAAATCCACGTGCGCGTTCTGCCAAAAGCACCATTTGCATGCACATCTTGTGGTTTTGCAGAAAACTTCATCCGCGTCTACCAAAAGATGCATGTGCATGCTTAAAACGCGTTTTCGCACAAATCCGTGCGCGGGTGCTAAAAAGAGCAGCATCGGAATGCTTAGCACGTCGTTTGGTAGAAATCCACGTGCGCGTTCTGCCAAAAGCACCATTTGCATGCACATCTTGTGGTTTTGCAGAAAACTTCATCCGCGTCTACCAAAAGATGCATGTGCATGCTTAAAACGCGTTTTCGCACAAATCCGTGCGCGGGTGCTAAAAAGAGCAGCATCGGCATGCTTAGCACGTCGTTTGGTAGAAATCCACGTGCGCGTTCTGCCAAAAGCACCATTTGCATGCACATCTTGTGGTTTTGCAGAAAACTTCATCCGCGTCTACCAAAAGATGCATGTGCATGCTTAAAACGCGTTTTCGCACAAATGCGTGCGCGGGTGCTAAAAAGAGCAGCATCGGCATGCTTAGCACGTCGTTTGGTAGAAATCCACGTGCGCGTTCTGCCAAAAGCACCATTTGCGTGCACATATTGTGGTTTTGCAGAAAACTTCATCGGCGTCTACCAAAAGATGCATGTGCATGCTTAAAACGCGTTTTTGCACAAATCCGTGCGCGGGTGCTAAAAAGAGCAGCATCGGCATGCTTAGCACGTCGTTTGGTAGAAATCCACGTGCGCGTTCTGCCAAAAGCACCATTTGCATGCACATCTTGTGCTTTTGCAGAAAACTTCATCCGCGTCTACCAAAAGATGCATGTGCATGCTTAAAACGCGTTTTCGCACAAATCCGTGCGCGGGTGCTAAAAAGAGCAGCATCGGCATGCTTAGCACGTCGTTTGGTAGAAATCCACGTGCGCGTTCTGCCAAAAGCACCATTTGCACGCACATCTTGTGGTTTTGCAGAAAACTTCATCCGCGTCTACCAAAAGATGCATGTGCATGCTTAAAACGCGTTTTCGCACAAATGCGTGCGCGGGTGCTAAAAAGAGCAGCATCGGCATGCTTAGCACGTCGTTTGGTAGAAATCCACGTGCGCGTTCTGCAAAAAGCACCATTTGCATGCACATCTTGTGGTTTTGCAGAAAACTTCATCCGCGTCTACCAAAAGATGCATGTGCATGCTTAAAACGCGTTTTCGCACAAATCCGTGCGCGGGTGCTAAAAAGAGCAGCATCGGCATGCTTAGCACGTCGTTTGGTAGACATCCACGTGCGCGTTCTGCCAAAAGCACCATTTGCACGCACATCTTGTGGTTTTGCAGAAAACTTCATCCGCGTCTACCAAAAGATGCATGTGCATGCTTAAAACGCGTTTTCGCACAAATCCGTGCGCGGGTGCTAAAAAGAGCAGCATCGGCATGCTTAGCACGTCGTTTGGTAGAAATCCACGTGCGCGTTCTGCAAAAAGCACCATTTGCATGCACATCTTGTGGTTTTTCAGAAAACTTCATCCGCGTCTACCAAAAGATGCATGTGCATGCTTAAAACGCGTTTTCGCAGAAATGCGTGCGCGGGTGCTAAAAAGAGCAGCATCGGCATGCTTAGCACGTCGTTTGGTAGAAATCCACGTGCGCGTTCTGCAAAAAGCACCATTTGCATGCACATGTTGTGGTTTTGCAGAAACCTTCATCAGCGTCTACCAAAAGATGCATGTGCATGCTTAAAACGCGTTTTCGCACAAATGCGTTTGCGGGTGCTAAAAAGAGCAGCATCGGCATGCTTAGCACGTCGTTTGGTAGAAATCCACGTGCGCGTTCTGCAAAAAGCACCATTTGCATGCACATCTTGTGGTTTTGCAGAAAACTTCATCCGCGTCTACCAAAAGATGCATGTGCATGCTTAAAACGCGTTTTCGCACAAATGCGTGCGCGGGTGCTAAAAAGAGCAGCATCGGCATGCTTAGCACGTCGTTTGGTAGAAATCCACGTGCGCGTTCTGCCAAAAGCACCATTTGCATGCACATCTTGTGGTTTTGCAGAAAACTTCATCCGCGTCTACCAAAAGATGCATGTGCATGCTTAAAACGCGTTTTCGCACAAATCCGTGCGCGGGTGCTAAAAAGAGCAGCATCGGCATGCTTAGCACGTCGTCTGGTAGAAATCCACGTGCGCGTTCTGCAAAAAGCACCATTTGCATGCACATCTTGTGGTTTTGCAGAAAACTTCATCCGCGTCTACCAAAAGATGCATGTGCATGCTTAAAACGCGTTTTCGCACAAATGCGTGCGCGGGTGCTAAAAAGAGCAGCATCGGCATGCTTAGCACGTCGTTTGGTAGAAATCCACGTGCGCGTTCTGCCAAAAGCACCATTTGCATGCACATCTTGTGGTTTTGCAGAAAACTTCATCCGCGTCTACCAAAAGATGCATGTGCATGCTTAAAACGCGTTTTCGCACAAATCCGTGCGCGGGTGCTAAAAAGAGCAGCATCGGCATGCTTAGCACGTCGTTTGGTAGAAATCCACGTGCGCGTTCTGCCAAAAGCACCATTTGCACGCACATCTTGTGGTTTTGCAGAAAACTTCATCCGCGTCTACCAAAAGATGCATGTGCATGCTTAAAACGCGTTTTCGCACAAATGCGTGCGCGGGTGCTAAAAAGAGCAGCATCGGAGTGCTTAGCACGTCGTTTGGTAGAAATCCACGTGTGCGTTCTGCCAAAAGCACCATTTGCATGCACATATTGTGGTTTTGCAGAAAACTTCATCCGCGTCTACCAAAAGATGCATGTGCATGCTTAAAACGCGTTTTCGCACAAATGCGTGTGCGGGTGCTAAAAAGAGCAGCATCGGCATGCTTAGCACGTCGTTTGGTAGAAATCCACGTGCGCGTTCTGCAAAAAGCACCATTTGCATGCACATCTTGTGGTTTTGCAGAAAACTTCATCCGCGTCTACCAAAAGATGCATGTGCATGCTTAAAACGCGTTTTCGCACAAATGCGTGCGCGGGTGCTAAAAAGAGCAGCATCGGCATGCTTAGCACGTCGTTTGGTAGAAATCCACGTGCGCGTTCTGCCAAAAGCACCATTTGCATGCACATCTTGTGGTTTGCAGAAAACTTCATCCGCGTCTACCAAAAGATGCATGTGCATGCTTAAAACGCGTTTTCGCACAAATCCGTGCGCGGGTGCTAAAAAGAGCAGCATCGGCATGCTTAGCACGTCGTTTGGTAGAAATCCACGTGCGCGTTCTGCCAAAAGCACCATTTGCATGCACATCTTGTGGTTTTGCAGAAAACTTCATCCGCGTCTACCAAAAGATGCATGTGCATGCTTAAAACGCGTTTTCGCACAAATGCGTGCGCGGGTGCTAAAAAGAGCAGCATCCGCATGCTTAGCACGTCGTTTGGGTAGAAATCCACGTGCGCGTTCTGCCAAAAGCATCATTTGCATGCACATCTTGTGGTTTTGCAGAAAACTTCATCCGCGTCTACCAAAAGATGCATGTGCATGCTTAAAACGCATTTTCGCACAAATCCGTGCGCGGGTGCTAAAAAGACCAGCATCGGCATGCTTAGCACGTCGTTTGGTAGAAATCCACGTGCGCGTTCTGCCAAAAGCACCATTTGCATGCACATATTGTGGTTTTGCAGAAAACTTCATCCGCGTCTACCAAAAGATGCATGTGCATGCTTAAAACGCGTTTTCGCACAAATCCGTGCGCGGGTGCTAAAAAGAGCAGCATCGGCATGCTTAGCACGTCGTCTGGTAGAAATCCACGTGCGCGTTCTGCAAAAAGCACCATTTGCATGCACAACTTGTGGTTTTGCAGAAAACTTCATCCGCGTCTACCAAAAGATGCATGTGCATGCTTAAAACGCGTTTTCGCACAAATGCGTGCGCGGGTGCTAAAAAGAGCAGCATCGGCATGCTTAGCACGTCGTTTGGTAGAAATCCACGTGCGCGTTCTGCCAAAAGCACCATTTGCATGCACATCTTGTGGTTTTTGCAGAAAACTTCGTCCGGTCTACCAAAAGATGCATGTGCATGCTTAAAATACGTTTTCGCACAAATCCGTGCGCGGGTGCTAAAAAGAGCAGCATCGGCATGCTTAGCACGTCGTTTGGTAGAAATCCACGTGCGCGTTCTGCCAAAAGCACCATTTGCACGCACATCTTGTGGTTTTGCAGAAAACTTCATCCGCGTCTACCAAAAGATGCATGTGCATGCTTAAAAACGCGTTTTCGCACAAATGCGTGCGCGGGTGCTAAAAGAGCAGCATCGGAGTGCTTAGCACGTCGTTTGGTAGAAATCCACGTGTGCGTTCTGCCAAAAGCACCATTTGCATGCACATCTTGTTGTTTTGTAGAAAACTTCATCCGCGTCTACCAAAATATGCATGTGCATGCTTAAAACGCGTTTTCGCACAAATCCGTGCGCGGGTGCTAAAAAGAGCAGCATCGGCATGCTTAGCGCGTCGTTTGGTAGAAATCCACGTGCGCGTTCTGCCAAAAGCACCATTTGCACGCACATCTTGTGGTTTTGCAGAAAACTTCATCCGCGTCTACCAAAAGATGCATGTGCATGCTTAAAACGCGTTTTCGCACAAATGCGTGCGCGGGTGCTAAAAAGAGCAGCATCGGCATGCTTAGCACGTCGTTTGGTAGAAATCCACGTGTGCGTTCTGCCAAAAGCACCATTTGCAAGCACATATTGTGGTTTTGCAGAAAACTTCATCCGCGTCTACCAAAAGATGCATGTGCATGCTTAAAACGCGTTTTTGCACAAATCCGTGCGCGGGTGCTAAAAAGAGCAGCATCGGCATGCTTAGCACGTCGTTTGGTAGAAATCCACGTGCGCGTTCTGCCAAAAGCACCATTTGCATGCACATCTTGTGGTTTTGCAGAAAACTTCATCCGCGTCTACCAAAAGATGCATGTGCATGCTTAAAACGCGTTTTCGCACAAATCCGTGCGCGGGTGCTAAAAAGAGCAGCATCGGCATGCTTAGCACGTCGTTTGGTAGACATCCACGTGCGCGTTCTGCCAAAAGCACCATTTTGCACGCACATCTTGTGGTTTTGCAGAAAACTTCATCCGCGTCTACCAAAAGATGCATGTGCATGCTTAAAACGCGTTTTCGCACAAATGCGTGCGCGGGTGCTAAAAAGAGCAGCATCGGCATGCTTAGCACGTCGTTTGGTAGAAATCCACGTGCGCGTTCTGCAAAAAAGCACCATTTGCATGCACATCTTGTGGTTTTTCAGAAAACTTCATCCGCGTCTACCAAAAGATGCATGTGCATGCTTAAAACGCGTTTTCACACAAATGCGTGCGCGGGTGCTAAAAAGAGCAGCATCGGCATGCTTAGCACGTCGTTTGGTAGAAATCCACGTGCGCGTTCTGCCAAAAGCACCATTTGCATGCACAATCTTGTGGTTTTGCAGAAAACTTCATCCGCGTCTACCAAAAGATGCATGTGCATGCTTAAAACGCGTTTTCGCACAAATCCGTGCGCGGGTGCTAAAAAGAGCAGCATCGGAATGCTCAGCACGTCGTTTGGTAGAAATCCACGTGCGCGTTCTGCCAAAAGCACCATTTGCATGCACATCTTGTGGTTTTGCAGAAAACTTCATCCGCGTCTACCAAAAGATGCATGTGCATGCTTAAAACGCGTTTTCGAACAAATGCGTGCGCGGGTGCTAAAAGAGCAGCATCGGCATGCTTAGCACGTCGTTTGGTAGAAATCCACGTGCGCGTTCTGCCAAAAGCACCATTTGCATGCACATCTTGTGGTTTTGTAGAAAACTTCATCCGCGTCTACCTAAATATGCATGTGCATGCTTAAAACGCGTTTTCGCACAAATCCGTGCGCGGGTGCTAAAAAGAGCAGCATCGGCATGCTTAGCGCGTCGTTTGGTAGAAATCCACGTGCGCGTTCTGCCAAAAGCACCATTTGCACGCACATCTTGTGGTTTTGCAGAAAACTTCATCCGCGTCTACCAAAAGATGCATGTGCATGCTTAAAACGCGTTTTCGCACAAATGCGTGCGCGGGTGCTAAAAAGAGCAGCATCGGCATGCTTAGCACGTCGTTTGGTAGAAATCCACGTGTGCGTTCTGCCAAAAGCACCATTTGCATGCACATATTGTGGTTTTGCAGAAAACTTCATCCGCGTCTACCAAAAGATGCATGTGCATGCTTAAAACGCGTTTTTGCACAAATCCGTGCGCGGGTGCTAAAAAGAGCAGCATCGGCATGCTTAGCACGTCGTTTGGTAGAAATCCACGTGCGCGTTCTGCCAAAAGCACCATTTGCATGCACATCTTGTGGTTTTGCAGAAAACTTCATCCGCGTCTACCAAAAGATGCATGTGCATGCTTAAAACGCGTTTTCGCACAAATCCGTGCGCGGGTGCTAAAAAGAGCAGCATCGGCATGCTTAGCACGTCGTTTGGTAGACATCCACGTGCGCGTTCTGCCAAAAGCACCATTTGCACGCACATCTTGTGGTTTTGCAGAAAACTTCATCCGCGTCTACCAAAAGATGCATGTGCATGCTTAAAACGCGTTTTCGCACAAATGCGTGCGCGGGTGCTAAAAAGAGCAGCATCGGCATGCTTAGCACGTCGTTTGGTAGAAATCCACGTGCGCGTTCTGCAAAAAGCACCATTTGCATGCACATCTTGTGGTTTTTCAGAAAACTTCATCCGCGTCTACCAAAAGATGCATGTGCATGCTTAAAACGCGTTTTCACACAAATGCGTGCGCGGGTGCTAAAAAGAGCAGCATCGGCATGCTTAGCACGTCGTTTGGTAGAAATCCACGTGCGCGTTCTGCCAAAAGCACCATTTGCATGCACATCTTGTGGTTTTGCAGAAAACTTCATCCGCGTCTACCAAAAGATGCATGTGCATGCTTAAAACGCGTTTTCGCACAAATCCGTGCGCGGGTGCTAAAAAGAGCAGCATCGGAATGCTTAGCACGTCGTTTGGTAGAAATCCACGTGCGCGTTCTGCCAAAAGCACCATTTGCATGCACATCTTGTGGTTTTGCAGAAAACTTCATCCGCGTCTACCAAAAGATGCATGTGCATGCTTAAAACGCGTTTTCGCACAAATCCGTGCGCGGGTGCTAAAAAGAGCAGCATCGGCATGCTTAGCACGTCGTTTGGTAGAAATCCACGTGCGCGTTCTGCCAAAAGCACCATTTGCATGCACATCTTGTGGTTTTGCAGAAAACTTCATCCGCGTCTACCAAAAGATGCATGTGCATGCTTAAAACGCGTTTTCGCACAAATGCGTGCGCGGGTGCTAAAAAGAGCAGCATCGGCATGCTTAGCACGTCGTTTGGTAGAAATCCACGTGCGCGTTCTGCAAAAAGCACCATTTGCATGCACATGTTGTGGTTTTGCAGAAAACTTCATCAGCGTCTACCAAAAGATGCATGTGCATGCTTAAAACGCGTTTTCGCACAATTGCGTTTGCGGGTGCTAAAAAGAGCAGCATCGGCATGCTTAGCACGTCGTTTGGTAGAAATCCACGTGCGCGTTCTGCAAAAAGCACCATTTGCATGCACATCTTGTGGTTTTGCAGAAAACTTCATCCGCGTCTACCAAAAGATGCATGTGCATGCTTAAAACGCGTTTTCGCACAAATGCGTGCGCGGGTGATAAAAAGAGCAGCATCGGCATGCTTAGCACGTCGTTTGGTAGAAATCCACGTGCGCGTTCTGCCAAAAGCACCATTTGCATGCACATCTTGTGGTTTTGCAGAAAACTTCATCCGCGTCTACCAAAAGATGCATGTGCATGCTTAAAACGCGTTTTCGCACAAATGCGTGCGCGGGTGCTAAAAAGAGCAGCATCGGCATGCTTAGCACGTCGTTTGGTAGAAATCCACGTGCGCGTTCTGCAAAAAGCACCATTTGCATGCACATCTTGTGGTTTTTCAGAAAACTTCATCCGCGTCTACCAAAAGATGCATGTGCATGCTTAAAACGCGTTTTCACACAAATGCGTGCGCGGGTGCTAAAAAGAGCAGCATCGGCATGCTTAGCACGTCGTTTGGTAGAAATCCACGTGCGCGTTCTGCCAAAAGCACCATTTGCATGCACATCTTGTGGTTTTGCAGAAAACTTCATCCGCGTCTACCAAAAGATGCATGTGCATGCTTAAAACGCGTTTTCGCACAAATCCGTGCGCGGGTGCTAAAAAGAGCAGCATCGGAATGCTTAGCACGTCGTTTGGTAGAAATCCACGTGCGCGTTCTGCCAAAAGCACCATTTGCATGCACATCTTGTGGTTTTGCAGAAAACTTCATCCGCGTCTACCAAAAGATGCATGTGCATGCTTAAAACGCGTTTTCGCACAAATCCGTGCGCGGGTGCTAAAAAGAGCAGCATCGGCATGCTTAGCACGTCGTTTGGTAGAAATCCACGTGCGCGTTCTGCAAAAAGCACCATTTGCATGCACATGTTGTGGTTTTGCAGAAAACTTCATCAGCGTCTACCAAAAGATGCATGTGCATGCTTAAAACGCGTTTTCGCACAAATGCGTTTGCGGGTGCTAAAAAGAGCAGCATCGGCATGCTTAGCACGTCGTTTGGTAGAAATCCACGTGCGCGTTCTGCAAAAAGCACCATTTGCATGCACATCTTGTGGTTTTGCAGAAAACTTCATCCGCGTCTACCAAAAGATGCATGTGCATGCTTAAAACGCGTTTTCGCACAAATGCGTGCGCGGGTGCTAAAAAGAGCAGCATCGGCATGCTTAGCACGTCGTTTGGTAGAAATCCACGTGCGCGTTCTGCCAAAAGCACCATTTGCATGCACATCTTGTGGTTTTGCAGAAAACTTCATCCGCGTCTACCAAAAGATGCATGTGCATGCTTAAAACGCGTTTTCGCACAAATGCGTGCGCGGGTGCTAAAAAGAGCAGCATCGGCATGCTTAGCACGTCGTTTGGTAGAAATCCACGTGCGCGTTCTGCAAAAAGCACCATTTGCATGCACATCTTGTGGTTTTTCAGAAAACTTCATCCGCGTCTACCAAAAGATGCATGTGCATGCTTAAAACGCGTTTTCACACAAATGCGTGCGCGGGTGCTAAAAAGAGCAGCATCGGCATGCTTAGCACGTCGTTTGGTAGAAATCCACGTGCGCGTTCTGCCAAAAGCACCATTTGCATGCACATCTTGTGGTTTTGCAGAAAACTTCATCCGCGTCTACCAAAAGATGCATGTGCATGCTTAAAACGCGTTTTCGCACAAATCCGTGCGCGGGTGCTAAAAAGAGCAGCATCGGAATGCTTAGCACGTCGTTTGGTAGAAATCCACGTGCGCGTTCTGCCAAAAGCACCATTTGCATGCACATCTTGTGGTTTTGCAGAAAACTTCATCCGCGTCTACCAAAAGATGCATGTGCATGCTTAAAACGCGTTTTCGCACAAATCCGTGCGCGGGTGCTAAAAAGAGCAGCATCGGCATGCTTAGCACGTCGTTTGGTAGAAATCCACGTGCGCGTTCTGCCAAAAGCACCATTTGCATGCACATCTTGTGGTTTTGCAGAAAACTTCATCCGCGTCTACCAAAAGATGCATGTGCATGCTTAAAACGCGTTTTCGCACAAATGCGTGCGCGGGTGCTAAAAAGAGCAGCATCGGCATGCTTAGCACGTCGTTTGGTAGAAATCCACGTGCGCGTTCTGCCAAAAGCACCATTTGCATGCACATCTTGTGGTTTTGCAGAAAACTTCATCCGCGTCTACCAAAAGATGCATGTGCATGCTTAAAACGCGTTTTCGCACAAATGCGTGCGCGGGTGCTAAAAAGAGCAGCATCGGCATGCTTAGCACGTCGTTTGGTAGAAATCCACGTGCGCGTTCTGAAAAAAGCACCATTTGCATGCACATCTTGTGGTTTTTCAGAAAACTTCATCCGCGTCTACCAAAAGATGCATGTGCATGCTTAAAACGCGTTTTCACACAAATGCGTGCGCGGGTGCTAAAAAGAGCAGCATCGGCATGCTTAGCACGTCGTTTGGTAGAAATCCACGTGCGCGTTCTGCCAAAAGCACCATTTGCATGCACATCTTGTGGTTTTGCAGAAAACTTCATCCGCGTCTACCAAAAGATGCATGTGCATGCTTAAAACGCGTTTTCGCACAAATCCGTGCGCGGGTGCTAAAAAGAGCAGCATCGGAATGCTTAGCACGTCGTTTGGTAGAAATCCACGTGCGCGTTCTGCCAAAAGCACCATTTGCATGCACATCTTGTGGTTTTGCAGAAAACTTCATCCGCGTCTACCAAAAGATGCATGTGCATGCTTAAAACGCGTTTTCGCACAAATGCGTGCGCGGGTGCTAAAAAGAGCAGCATCGGCATGCTTAGCACGTCGTTTGGTAGAAATCCACGTGCGCGTTCTGCCAAAAGCACCATTTGCATGCACATCTTGTGGTTTTGCAGAAAACTTCATCCGCGTCTACCAAAAGATGCATGTGCATGCTTAAAACGCGTTTTCGCACAAATGCGTGCGCGGGTGCTAAAAAGAGCAGCATCGGCATGCTTAGCACGTCGTTTGGTAGAAATCCACGTGCGCGTTCTGAAAAAAGCACCATTTGCATGCACATCTTGTGGTTTTTCAGAAAACTTCATCCGCGTCTACCAAAAGATGCATGTGCATGCTTAAAACGCGTTTTCACACAAATGCGTGCGCGGGTGCTAAAAAGAGCAGCATCGGCATGCTTAGCACGTCGTTTGGTAGAAATCCACGTGCGCGTTCTGCCAAAAGCACCATTTGCATGCACATCTTGTGGTTTTGCAGAAAACTTCATCCGCGTCTACCAAAAGATGCATGTGCATGCTTAAAACGCGTTTTCGCACAAATCCGTGCGCGGGTGCTAAAAAGAGCAGCATCGGAATGCTTAGCACGTCGTTTGGTAGAAATCCACGTGCGCGTTCTGCCAAAAGCACCATTTGCATGCACATCTTGTGGTTTTGCAGAAAACTTCATCCGCGTCTACCAAAAGATGCATGTGCATGCTTAAAACGCGTTTTCGCACAAATCCGTGCGCGGGTGCTAAAAAGAGCAGCATCGGCATGCTTAGCACGTCGTTTGGTAGAAATCCACGTGCGCGTTCTGCCAAAAGCACCATTTGCATGCACATCTTGTGGTTTTGCAGAAAACTTCATCCGCGTCTACCAAAAGATGCATGTGCATGCTTAAAACGCGTTTTCGCACAAATGCGTGCGCGGGTGCTAAAAAGAGCAGCATCGGCATGCTTAGCACGTCGTTTGGTAGAAATCCACGTGCGCGTTCTGCCAAAAGCACCATTTGCGTGCACATATTGTGGTTTTGCAGAAAACTTCATCGGCGTCTACCAAAAGATGCATGTGCATGCTTAAAACGCGTTTTTGCACAAATCCGTGCGCGGGTGCTAAAAAGAGCAGCATCGGCATGCTTAGCACGTCGTTTGGTAGAAATCCACGTGCGCGTTCTGCCAAAAGCACCATTTGCATGCACATCTTGTGGTTTTGCAGAAAACTTCATCCGCGTCTACCAAAAGATGCATGTGCATGCTTAAAACGCGTTTTCGCACAAATCCGTGCGCGGGTGCTAAAAAGAGCAGCATCGGCATGCTTAGCACGTCGTTTGGTAGAAATCCACGTGCGCGTTCTGCCAAAAGCACCATTTGCACGCACATCTTGTGGTTTTGCAGAAAACTTCATCCGCGTCTACCAAAAGATGCATGTGCATGCTTAAAACGCGTTTTCGCACAAATGCGTGCGCGGGTGCTAAAAAGAGCAGCATCGGCATGCTTAGCACGTCGTTTGGTAGAAATCCACGTGCGCGTTCTGCAAAAAGCACCATTTGCATGCACATCTTGTGGTTTTTCAGAAAACTTCATCCGCGTCTACCAAAAGATGCATGTGCGTGCTTAAAACGCGTTTTCACACAAATGCGTGCGCGGGTGCTAAAAAGAGCAGCATCGGCATGCTTAGCACGTCGTTTGGTAGAAATCCACGTGCGCGTTCTGCCAAAAGCACCATTTGCATGCACATCTTGTGGTTTTGCAGAAAACTTCATCCGCGTCTACCAAAAGATGCATGTGCATGCTTAAAACGCGTTTTCGCACAAATCCGTGCGCGGGTGCTAAAAAGAGCAGCATCGGCATGCTTAGCACGTCGTTTGGTAGAAATCCACGTGCGCGTTCTGCCAAAAGCACCATTTGCATGCACATCTTGTGGTTTTGCAGAAAACTTCATCCGCGTCTACCAAAAGATGCATGTGCATGCTTAAAACGCGTTTTCGCACAAATGCGTGCGCGGGTGCTAAAAAGAGCAGCATCGGCATGCTTAGCACGTCGTTTGGTAGAAATCCACGTGCGCGTTCTGCAAAAAGCACCATTTGCATGCACATGTTGTGGTTTTGCAGAAAACTTCATCAGCGTCTACCAAAAGATGCATGTGCATGCTTAAAACGCGTTTTCGCACAAATGCGTTTGCGGGTGCTAAAAAGAGCAGCATCGGCATGCTTAGCACGTCGTTTGGTAGAAATCCACGTGCGCGTTCTGCAAAAAGCACCATTTGCATGCACATCTTGTGGTTTTGCAGAAAACTTCATCCGCGTCTACCAAAAGATGCATGTGCATGCTTAAAACGCGTTTTCGCACAAATGCGTGCGCGGGTGCTAAAAAGAGCAGCATCGGCATGCTTAGCACGTCGTTTGGTAGAAATCCACGTGCGCGTTCTGCCAAAAGCACCATTTGCATGCACATCTTGTGGTTTTGCAGAAAACTTCATCCGCGTCTACCAAAAGATGCATGTGCATGCTTAAAACGCGTTTTCGCACAAATCCGTGCGCGGGTGCTAAAAAGAGCAGCATCGGCATGCTTAGCACGTCGTTTGGTAGAAATCCACGTGCGCGTTCTGCCAAAAGCACCATTTGCATGCACATCTTGTGGTTTTGCAGAAAACTTCATCCGCGTCTACCAAAAGATGCATGTGCATGCTTAAAACGCGTTTTCGCACAAATGCGTGCGCGGGTGCTAAAAAGAGCAGCATCCGCATGCTTAGCACGTCGTTTGGTAGAAATCCACGTGCGCGTTCTGCCAAAAGCACCATTTGCATGCACATCTTGTGGTTTTGCAGAAAACTTCATCCGCGTCTACCAAAAGATGCATGTGCACGCTTAAAACGCGTTTTCGCACAAATCCGTGCGCGGGTGCTAAAAAGAGCAGCATCGGCATGCTTAGCACGTCGTTTGGTAGACATCCACGTGCGCGTTCTGCCAAAAGCACCATTTGCATGCACATCTTGTGGTTTTTCAGAAAACTTCATCCGCGTCTACCAAAAGATGCATGTGCATGCTTAAAACACGTTTTCGCACAAATCCGTGCGCGGGTGCTAAAAAGAGCAGCATCGGCATGCTTAGCACGTCGTTTGGTAGAAATCCACGTGCGCGTTCTGCCAAAAGCACCATTTGCATGCACATCTTGTGGTTTTGCAGAAAACTTCATCCGCGTCTACCAAAAGATGCATGTGCATGCTTAAAACGCGTTTTCGCACAAATCCGTGCGCGGGTGCTAAAAAGAGCAGCATCGGCATGCTTAGCACGTCGTTTGGTAGAAATCCACGTGCGCGTTCTGCCAAAAGCACCATTTGCATGCACATCTTGTGGTTTTGCAGAAAACTTCATCCGCGTCTACCAAAAGATGCATGTGCATGCTTAAAACGCGTTTTCGCACAAATCCGTGCGCGGGTGCTAAAAAGAGCAGCATCGGCATGCTTAGCACGTCGTTTGGTAGAAATCCACGTGCGCGTTCTGCAAAAAGCACCATTTGCATGCACATCTTGTGGTTTTGCAGAAAACTTCATCCGCGTCTACCAAAAGATGCATGTGCATGCTTAAAACGCGTTTTCGCACAAATGCGTGCGCGGGTGCTAAAAAGAGCAGCATCGGCATGCTTAGCACGTCGTTTGGTAGAAATCCACATGCGCGTTCTGCCAAAAGCACCATTTGCGTGCACATATTGTGGTTTTGCAGAAAACTTCATCGGCGTCTACCAAAAGATGCATGTGCATGCTTAAAACGCGTTTTTGCACAAATCCGTGCGCGGGTGCTAAAAAGAGCAGCATCGGCATGCTTAGCACGTCGTTTGGTAGAAATCCACGTGCGCGTTCTGCCAAAAGCACCATTTGCATGCACATCTTGTGGTTTTGCAGAAAACTTCATCCGCGTCTACCAAAAGATGCATGTGCATGCTTAAAACGCGTTTTCGCACAAATCCGTGCGCGGGTGCTAAAAAGAGCAGCATCGGCATGCTTAGCACGTCGTTTGGTAGAAATCCACGTGCGCGTTCTGCCAAAAGCACCATTTGCACGCACATCTTGTGGTTTTGCAGAAAACTTCATCCGCGTCTACCAAAAGATGCATGTGCATGCTTAAAACGCGTTTTCGCACAAATGCGTGCGCGGGTGCTAAAAAGAGCAGCATCGGCATGCTTAGCACGTCGTTTGGTAGAAATCCACGTGCGCGTTCTGCCAAAAGCACCATTTGCATGCACATCTTGTGGTTTTGCAGAAAACTTCATCCGCGTCTACCAAAAGATGCATGTGCATGCTTAAAACGCGTTTTCGCACAAATCCGTGCGCGGGTGCTAAAAAGAGCAGCATCGGCATGCTTAGCACGTCGTTTGGTAGAAATCCACGTGCGCGTTCTGCAAAAAGCACCATTTGCATGCACATCTTGTGGTTTTGCAGAAAACTTCATCCGCGTCTACCAAAAGATGCATGTGCATGCTTAAAACGCGTTTTCGCACAAATGCGTGCGCGGGTGCTAAAAAGAGCAGCATCGGCATGCTTAGCACGTCGTTTGGTAGAAATCCACGTGCGCGTTCTGCGAAAAGCACCATTTGCGTGCACATATTGTGGTTTTGCAGAAAACTTCATCGGCGTCTACCAAAAGATGCATGTGCATGCTTAAAACGCGTTTTTGCACAAATCCGTGCGCGGGTGCTAAAAAGAGCAGCATCGGCATGCTTAGCACGTCGTTTGGTAGAAATCCACGTGCGCGTTCTGCCAAAAGCACCATTTGCATGCACATCTTGTGGTTTTGCAGAAAACTTCATCCGCGTCTACCAAAAGATGCATGTGCATGCTTAAAACGCGTTTTCGCACAAATCCGTGCGCGGGTGCTAAAAAGAGCAGCATCGGCATGCTTAGCACGTCGTTTGGTAGAAATCCACGTGCGCGTTCTGCCAAAAGCACCATTTGCATGCACATCTTGTGGTTTTGCAGAAAACTTCATCCGCGTCTACCAAAAGATGCATGTGCATACTTAAAACGCGTTTTCGCACAAATGCGTGCGCGGGTGCTAAAAAGAGCAGCATCGGCATGCTTAGCACGTCGTTTGGTAGAAATCCACGTGCGCGTTCTGCAAAAAGCACCATTTGCATGCACATCTTGTGGTTTTTCAGAAAACTTCATCCGCGTCTACCAAAAGATGCATGTGCATGCTTAAAACGCGTTTTCGCACAAATGCGTGCGCGGGTGCTAAAAAGAGCAGCATCGGCATGCTTAGCACGTCGTTTGGTAGAAATCCACGTGCGCGTTCTGCCAAAAGCACCATTTGCATGCACATCTTGTGGTTTTGCAGAAAACTTCATCCGCGTCTACCAAAAGATGCATGTGCATGCTTAAAACGCGCTTTCGCACAAATCCGTGCGCGGGTGCTAAAAAGAGCAGCATCGGCATGCTTAGCACGTCGTTTGGTAGAAATCCACGTGCGCGTTCTGCCAAAAGCACCATTTGCATGCACATCTTGTGGTTTTGCAGAAAACTTCATCCGCGTCTACCAAAAGATGCATGTGCATGCTTAAAACGCGTTTTCGCACAAATGCGTGCGCGGGTGCTAAAAAGAGCAGCATCGGCATGCTTAGCACGTCGTTTGGTAGAAATCCACGTGCGCGTTCTGCAAAAAGCACCATTTGCATGCACATGTTGTGGTTTTGCAGAAAACTTCATCCGCGTCTACCAAAAGATGCATGTGCATGCTTAAAACGCGTTTTCGCACAAATGCGTGTGCGGGTGCTAAAAAGAGCAGCATCGGCATGCTTAGCACGTCGTTTGGTAGAAATCCACGTGCGCGTTCTGCAAAAAGCACCATTTGCATGCACATCTTGTGGTTTTGCAGAAAACTTCATCCGCGTCTACCAAAAGATGCATGTGCATGCTTAAAACGCGTTTTCGCACAAATGCGTGCGCGGGTGCTAAAAAGAGCAGCATCGGCATGCTTAGCACGTCGTTTGGTAGAAATCCACGTGCGCGTTCTGCCAAAAGCACCATTTGCATGCACATCTTGTGGTTTTGCAGAAAACTTCATCCGCGTCTACCAAAAGATGCATGTGCATGCTTAAAACGCGTTTTCGCACAAATCCGTGCGCGGGTGCTAAAAAGAGCAGCATCGGCATGCTTAGCACGTCGTTTGGTAGAAATCCACGTGCGCGTTCTGCCAAAAGCACCATTTGCATGCACATCTTGTGGTTTTGCAGAAAACTTCATCCGCGTCTACCAAAAGATGCATGTGCATGCTTAAAACGCGTTTTCGCACAAATGCGTGCGCGGGTGCTAAAAAGAGCAGCATCCGCATGCTTAGCACGTCGTTTGGTAGAAATCCACGTGCGCGTTCTGCCAAAAGCACCATTTGCATGCACATCTTGTGGTTTTGCAGAAAACTTCATCCGCGTCTACCAAAAGATGCATGTGCATGCTTAAAACGCATTTTCGCACAAATCCGTGCGCGGGTGCTAAAAAGACCAGCATCGGCATGCTTAGCACGTCGTTTGGTAGAAATCCACGTGCGCGTTCTGCCAAAAGCACCATTTGCATGCACATATTGTGGTTTTGCAGAAAACTTCATCCGCGTCTACCAAAAGATGCATGTGCATGCTTAAAACGCGTTTTCGCACAAATCCGTGCGCGGGTGCTAAAAAGAGCAGCATCGGCATGCTTAGCACGTCGTCTGGTAGAAATCCACGTGCGCGTTCTGCAAAAAGCACCATTTGCATGCACATCTTGTGGTTTTGCAGAAAACTTCATCCGCGTCTACCAAAAGATGCATGTGCATGCTTAAAACGCGTTTTCGCACAAATGCGTGCGCGGGTGCTAAAAAGAGCAGCATCGGCATGCTTAGCACGTTGTTTGGTAGAAATCCACGTGCGCGTTCTGCCAAAAGCACCATTTGCATGCACATCTTGTGGTTTTGCAGAAAACTTCATCCGCGTCTACCAAAAGATGCATGTGCATGCTTAAAACGCGTTTTCGCACAAATCCGTGCGCGGGTGCTAAAAAGAGCAGCATCGGCATGCTTAGCACGTCGTTTGGTAGAAATCCACGTGCGCGTTCTGCCAAAAGCACCATTTGCACGCACATCTTGTGGTTTTGCAGAAAACTTCATCCGCGTCTACCAAAAGATGCATGTGCATGCTTAAAACGCGTTTTCGCACAAATGCGTCCGCGGGTGCTAAAAAGAGCAGCATCGGAGTGCTTAGCACGTCGTTTGGTAGAAATCCACGTGTGCGTTCTGCCAAAAGCACCATTTGCGTGCACATATTGTGGTTTTGCAGAAAACTTCATCCGCGTCTACCAAAAGATGCATGTGCATGCTTAAAACGCGTTTTCGCACAAATGCGTGTGCGGGTGCTAAAAAGAGCAGCATCGGCATGCTTAGCACGTCATTTGGTAGAAATCCACGTGCGCGTTCTGCAAAAAGCACCATTTGCATGCACATCTTGTGGTTTTGCAGAAAACTTCATCCGCGTCTACCAAAAGATGCATGTGCATGCTTAAAACGCGTTTTCGCACAAATCCGTGCGCGGGTGCTAAAAAGAGCAGCATCGGCATGCTTAGCACGTCGTTTGGTAGAAATCCACGTGCGCGTTCTGCCAAAAGCACCATTTGCATGCACATCTTGTGGTTTTGCAGAAAACTTCATCCGCGTCTACCAAAAGATGCATGTGCATGCTTAAAACGCGTTTTCGCACAAATGCGTGCGCGGGTGCTAAAAAGAGCAGCATCCGCATGCTTAGCACGTCGTTTGGTAGAAATCCACGTGCGCGTTCTGCCAAAAGCACCATTTGCATGCACATCTTGTGGTTTTGCAGAAAACTTCATCCGCGTCTACCAAAAGATGCATGTGCATGCTTAAAACGCATTTTCGCACAAATCCGTGCGCGGGTGCTAAAAAGACCAGCATCGGCATGCTTAGCGCGTCGTTTGGTAGAAATCCCCGTGCGCGTTCTGCCAAAAGCACCATTTGCATGCACATATTGTGGTTTTGCAGAAAACTTCATCCGCGTCTACCAAAAGATGCATGTGCATGCTTAAAACGCGTTTTCGCACAAATCCGTGCGCGGGTGCTAAAAAGAGCAGCATCGGCATGCTTAGCACGTCGTCTGGTAGAAATCCACGTGCGCGTTCTGCAAAAAGCACCATTTGCATGCACATCTTGTGGTTTTGCAGAAAACTTCATCCGCGTCTACCAAAAGATGCATGTGCATGCTTAAAACGCGTTTTCGCACAAATGCGTGCGCGGGTGCTAAAAAGAGCAGCATCGGCATGCTTAGCACGTCGTTTGGTAGAAATCCACGTGCGCGTTCTGCCAAAAGCACCATTTGCATGCACATCTTGTGGTTTTGCAGAAAACTTCATCCGCGTCTACCAAAAGATGCATGTGCATGCTTAAAACGCGCTTTCGCACAAATCCGTGCGCGGGTGCTAAAAAGAGCAGCATCGGCATGCTTAGCACGTCGTTTGGTAGAAATCCACGTGCGCGTTCTGCCAAAAGCACCATTTGCATGCACATCTTGTGGTTTTGCAGAAAACTTCATCCGCGTCTACCAAAAGATGCATGTGCATGCTTAAAACGCGTTTTCGCACAAATGCGTGCGCGGGTGCTAAAAAGAGCAGCATCGGCATGCTTAGCACGTCGTTTGGTAGAAATCCACGTGCGCGTTCTGCAAAAAGCACCATTTGCATGCACATGTTGTGGTTTTGCAGAAAACTTCATCCGCGTCTACCAAAAGATGCATGTGCATGCTTAAAACGCGTTTTCGCACAAATGCGTGTGCGGGTGCTAAAAAGAGCAGCATCGGCATGCTTAGCACGTCGTTTGGTAGAAATCCACGTGCGCGTTCTGCAAAAAGCACCATTTGCATGCACATCTTGTGGTTTTGCAGAAAACTTCATCCGCGTCTACCAAAAGATGCATGTGCATGCTTAAAACGCGTTTTCGCACAAATGCGTGCGCGGGTGCTAAAAAGAGCAGCATCGGCATGCTTAGCACGTCGTTTGGTAGAAATCCACGTGCGCGTTCTGCCAAAAGCACCATTTGCATGCACATCTTGTGGTTTTGCAGAAAACTTCATCCGCGTCTACCAAAAGATGCATGTGCATGCTTAAAACGCGTTTTCGCACAAATCCGTGCGCGGGTGCTAAAAAGAGCAGCATCGGCATGCTTAGCACGTCGTTTGGTAGAAATCCACGTGCGCGTTCTGCCAAAAGCACCATTTGCATGCACATCTTGTGGTTTTGCAGAAAACTTCATCCGCGTCTACCAAAAGATGCATGTGCATGCTTAAAACGCGTTTTCGCACAAATGCGTGCGCGGGTGCTAAAAAGAGCAGCATCCGCATGCTTAGCACGTCGTTTGGTAGAAATCCACGTGCGCGTTCTGCCAAAAGCACCATTTGCATGCACATCTTGTGGTTTTGCAGAAAACTTCATCCGCGTCTACCAAAAGATGCATGTGCATGCTTAAAACGCATTTTCGCACAAATCCGTGCGCGGGTGCTAAAAAGACCAGCATCGGCATGCTTAGCACGTCGTTTGGTAGAAATCCACGTGCGCGTTCTGCCAAAAGCACCATTTGCATGCACATATTGTGGTTTTGCAGAAAACTTCATCCGCGTCTACCAAAAGATGCATGTGCATGCTTAAAACGCGTTTTCGCACAAATCCGTGCGCGGGTGCTAAAAAGAGCAGCATCGGCATGCTTAGCACGTCGTCTGGTAGAAATCCACGTGCGCGTTCTGCAAAAAGCACCATTTGCATGCACATCTTGTGGTTTTGAAGAAAACTTCATCCGCGTCTACCAAAAGATGCATGTGCATGCTTAAAACGCGTTTTCGCACAAATGCGTGCGCGGGTGCTAAAAAGAGCAGCATCGGCATGCTTAGCACGTCGTTTGGTAGAAATCCACGTGCGCGTTCTGCCAAAAGCACCATTTGCATGCACATCTTGTGGTTTTGCAGAAAACTTCATCCGCGTCTACCAAAAGATGCATGTGCATGCTTAAAACGCGTTTTCGCACAAATCCGTGCGCGGGTGCTAAAAAGAGCAGCATCGGCATGCTTAGCACGTCGTTTGGTAGAAATCCACGTGCGCGTTCTGCCAAAAGCACCATTTGCACGCACATCTTGTGGTTTTGCAGAAAACTTCATCCGCGTCTACCAAAAGATGCATGTGCATGCTTAAAACGCGTTTTCGCACAAATGCGTCCGCGGGTGCTAAAAAAAGCAGCATCGGAGTGCTTAGCACGTCGTTTGGTAGAAATCCACGTGTGCGTTCTGCCAAAAGCACCATTTGCGTGCACATATTGTGGTTTTGCAGAAAACTTCATCCGCGTCTACCAAAAGATGCATGTGCATGCTTAAAACGCGTTTTCGCACAAATGCGTGTGCGGGTGCTAAAAAGAGCAGCATCGGCATGCTTAGCACGTCATTTGGTAGAAATCCACGTGCGCGTTCTGCAAAAAGCACCATTTGCATGCACATCTTGTGGTTTTGCAGAAAACTTCATCCGCGTCTACCAAAAGATGCATGTGCATGCTTAAAACGCGTTTTCGCACAAATCCGTGCGCGGGTGCTAAAAAGAGCAGCATCGGCATGCTTAGCACGTCGTTTGGTAGAAATCCACGTGCGCGTTCTGCCAAAAGCACCATTTGCATGCACATCTTGTGGTTTTGCAGAAAACTTCATCCGCGTCTACCAAAAGATGCATGTGCATGCTTAAAACGCGTTTTCGCACAAATGCGTGCGCGGGTGCTAAAAAGAGCAGCATCCGCATGCTTAGCACGTCGTTTGGTAGAAATCCACGTGCGCGTTCTGCCAAAAGCACCATTTGCATGCACATCTTGTGGTTTTGCAGAAAACTTCATCCGCGTCTACCAAAAGATGCATGTGCATGCTTAAAACGCATTTTCGCACAAATCCGTGCGCGGGTGCTAAAAAGACCAGCATCGGCATGCTTAGCGCGTCGTTTGGTAGAAATCCCCGTGCGCGTTCTGCCAAAAGCACCATTTGCATGCACATATTGTGGTTTTGCAGAAAACTTCATCCGCGTCTACCAAAAGATGCATGTGCATGCTTAAAACGCGTTTTCGCACAAATCCGTGCGCGGGTGCTAAAAAGAGCAGCATCGGCATGCTTAGCACGTCGTCTGGTAGAAATCCACGTGCGCGTTCTGCAAAAAGCACCATTTGCATGCACATCTTGTGGTTTTGCAGAAAACTTCATCCGCGTCTACCAAAAGATGCATGTGCATGCTTAAAACGCGTTTTCGCACAAATGCGTGCGCGGGTGCTAAAAAGAGCAGCATCGGCATGCTTAGCACGTCGTTTGGTAGAAATCCACGTGCGCGTTCTGCCAAAAGCACCATTTGCATGCACATCTTGTGGTTTTGCAGAAAACTTCATCCGCGTCTACCAAAAGATGCATGTGCATGCTTAAAACGCGTTTTCGCACAAATCCGTGCGCGGGTGCTAAAAAGAGCAGCATCGGCATGCTTAGCACGTCGTTTGGTAGAAATCCACGTGCGCGTTCTGCCAAAAGCACCATTTGCACGCACATCTTGTGGTTTTGCAGAAAACTTCATCCGCGTCTACCAAAAGATGCATGTGCATGCTTAAAACGCGTTTTCGCACAAATGCGTCCGCGGGTGCTAAAAAGAGCAGCATCGGAGTGCTTAGCACGTCGTTTGGTAGAAATCCACGTGTGCGTTCTGCCAAAAGCACCATTTGCGTGCACATATTGTGGTTTTGCAGAAAACTTCATCCGCGTCTACCAAAAGATGCATGTGCATGCTTAAAACGCGTTTTCGCACAAATGCGTGTGCGGGTGCTAAAAAGAGCAGCATCGGCATGCTTAGCACGTCATTTGGTAGAAATCCACGTGCGCGTTCTGCAAAAAGCACCATTTGCATGCACATCTTGTGGTTTTGCAGAAAACTTCATCCGCGTCTACCAAAAGATGCATGTGCATGCTTAAAACGCGTTTTCGCACAAATCCGTGCGCGGGTGCTAAAAAGAGCAGCATCGGCATGCTTAGCACGTCGTTTGGTAGAAATCCACGTGCGCGTTCTGCCAAAAGCACCATTTGCATGCACATCTTGTGGTTTTGCAGAAAACTTCATCCGCGTCTACCAAAAGATGCATGTGCATGCTTAAAACGCGTTTTCGCACAAATGCGTGCGCGGGTGCTAAAAAGAGCAGCATCCGCATGCTTAGCACGTCGTTTGGTAGAAATCCACGTGCGCGTTCTGCCAAAAGCACCATTTGCATGCACATCTTGTGGTTTTGCAGAAAACTTCATCCGCGTCTACCAAAAGATGCATGTGCATGCTTAAAACGCATTTTCGCACAAATCCGTGCGCGGGTGCTAAAAAGACCAGCATCGGCATGCTTAGCACGTCGTTTGGTAGAAATCCCCGTGCGCGTTCTGCCAAAAGCACCATTTGCATGCACATATTGTGGTTTTGCAGAAAACTTCATCCGCGTCTACCAAAAGATGCATGTGCATGCTTAAAACGCGTTTTCGCACAAATCCGTGCGCGGGTGCTAAAAAGAGCAGCATCGGCATGCTTAGCACGTCGTCTGGTAGAAATCCACGTGCGCGTTCTGCAAAAAGCACCATTTGCATGCACATCTTGTGGTTTTGCAGAAAACTTCATCCGCGTCTACCAAAAGATGCATGTGCATGCTTAAAACGCGTTTTCGCACAAATGCGTGCGCGGGTGCTAAAAAGAGCAGCATCGGCATGCTTAGCACGTCGTTTGGTAGAAATCCACGTGCGCGTTCTGCAAAAAGCACCATTTGCATGCACATCTTGTGGTTTTGCAGAAAACTTCATCCGCGTCTACCAAAAGATGCATGTGCATGCTTAAAACGCGTTTTCGCACAAATCCGTGCGCGGGTGCTAAAAAGAGCAGCATCGGCATGCTTAGCACGTCGTTTGGTAGAAATCCACGTGCGCGTTCTGCCAAAAGCACCATTTGCACGCACATCTTGTGGTTTTGCAGAAAACTTCATCCGCGTCTACCAAAAGATGCATGTGCATGCTTAAAACGCGTTTTCGCACAAATGCGTCCGCGGGTGCTAAAAAAAGCAGCATCGGAGTGCTTAGCACGTCGTTTGGTAGAAATCCACGTGTGCGTTCTGCCAAAAGCACCATTTGCGTGCACATATTGTGGTTTTGCAGAAAACTTCATCCGCGTCTACCAAAAGATGCATGTGCATGCTTAAAACGCGTTTTCGCACAAATGCGTGTGCGGGTGCTAAAAAGAGCAGCATCGGCATGCTTAGCACGTCATTTGGTAGAAATCCACGTGCGCGTTCTGCAAAAAGCACCATTTGCATGCACATCTTGTGGTTTTGCAGAAAACTTCATCCGCGTCTACCAAAAGATGCATGTGCATGCTTAAAACGCGTTTTCGCACAAATCCGTGCGCGGGTGCTAAAAAGAGCAGCATCGGCATGCTTAGCACGTCGTTTGGTAGAAATCCACGTGCGCGTTCTGCCAAAAGCACCATTTGCATGCACATCTTGTGGTTTTGCAGAAAACTTCATCCGCGTCTACCAAAAGATGCATGTGCATGCTTAAAACGCGTTTTCGCACAAATGCGTGCGCGGGTGCTAAAAAGAGCAGCATCCGCATGCTTAGCACGTCGTTTGGTAGAAATCCACGTGCGCGTTCTGCCAAAAGCACCATTTGCATGCACATCTTGTGGTTTTGCAGAAAACTTCATCCGCGTCTACCAAAAGATGCATGTGCATGCTTAAAACGCATTTTCGCACAAATCCGTGCGCGGGTGCTAAAAAGACCAGCATCGGCATGCTTAGCGCGTCGTTTGGTAGAAATCCCCGTGCGCGTTCTGCCAAAAGCACCATTTGCATGCACATATTGTGGTTTTGCAGAAAACTTCATCCGCGTCTACCAAAAGATGCATGTGCATGCTTAAAACGCGTTTTCGCACAAATCCGTGCGCGGGTGCTAAAAAGAGCAGCATCGGCATGCTTAGCACGTCGTCTGGTAGAAATCCACGTGCGCGTTCTGCAAAAAGCACCATTTGCATGCACATCTTGTGGTTTTGCAGAAAACTTCATCCGCGTCTACCAAAAGATGCATGTGCATGCTTAAAACGCGTTTTCGCACAAATGCGTGCGCGGGTGCTAAAAAGAGCAGCATCGGCATGCTTAGCACGTCGTTTGGTAGAAATCCACGTGCGCGTTCTGCCAAAAGCACCATTTGCATGCACATCTTGTGGTTTTGCAGAAAACTTCATCCGCGTCTACCAAAAGATGCATGTGCATGCTTAAAACGCGTTTTCGCACAAATCCGTGCGCGGGTGCTAAAAAGAGCAGCATCGGCATGCTTAGCACGTCGTTTGGTAGAAATCCACGTGCGCGTTCTGCCAAAAGCACCATTTGCACGCACATCTTGTGGTTTTGCAGAAAACTTCATCCGCGTCTACCAAAAGATGCATGTGCATGCTTAAAACGCGTTTTCGCACAAATGCGTCCGCGGGTGCTAAAAAGAGCAGCATCGGAGTGCTTAGCACGTCGTTTGGTAGAAATCCACGTGTGCGTTCTGCCAAAAGCACCATTTGCGTGCACATATTGTGGTTTTGCAGAAAACTTCATCCGCGTCTACCAAAAGATGCATGTGCATGCTTAAAACGCGTTTTCGCACAAATGCGTGTGCGGGTGCTAAAAAGAGCAGCATCGGCATGCTTAGCACGTCATTTGGTAGAAATCCACGTGCGCGTTCTGCAAAAAGCACCATTTGCATGCACATCTTGTGGTTTTGCAGAAAACTTCATCCGCGTCTACCAAAAGATGCATGTGCATGCTTAAAACGCGTTTTCGCACAAATCCGTGCGCGGGTGCTACAAAGAGCAGCATCGGCATGCTTAGCACGTCGTTTGGTAGAAATCCACGTGCGCGTTCTGCCAAAAGCACCATTTGCATGCACATCTTGTGGTTTTGCAGAAAACTTCATCCGCGTCTACCAAAAGATGCATGTGCATGCTTAAAACGCGTTTTCGCACAAATGCGTGCGCGGGTGCTAAAAAGAGCAGCATCCGCATGCTTAGCACGTCGTTTGGTAGAAATCCACGTGCGCGTTCTGCCAAAAGCACCATTTGCATGCACATCTTGTGGTTTTGCAGAAAACTTCATCCGCGTCTACCAAAAGATGCATGTGCATGCTTAAAACGCATTTTCGCACAAATCCGTGCGCGGGTGCTAAAAAGACCAGCATCGGCATGCTTAGCACGTCGTTTGGTAGAAATCCCCGTGCGCGTTCTGCCAAAAGCACCATTTGCATGCACATATTGTGGTTTTGCAGAAAACTTCATCCGCGTCTACCAAAAGATGCATGTGCATGCTTAAAACGCGTTTTCGCACAAATCCGTGCGCGGGTGCTAAAAAGAGCAGCATCGGCATGCTTAGCACGTCGTCTGGTAGAAATCCACGTGCGCGTTCTGCAAAAAGCACCATTTGCATGCACATCTTGTGGTTTTGCAGAAAACTTCATCCGCGTCTACCAAAAGATGCATGTGCATGCTTAAAACGCGTTTTCGCACAAATGCGTGCGCGGGTGCTAAAAAGAGCAGCATCGGCATGCTTAGCACGTCGTTTGGTAGAAATCCACGTGCGCGTTCTGCCAAAAGCACCATTTGCATGCACATCTTGTGGTTTTGCAGAAAACTTCATCCGCGTCTACCAAAAGATGCATGTGCATGCTTAAAACGCGTTTTCGCACAAATCCGTGCGCGGGTGCTAAAAAGAGCAGCATCGGCATGCTTAGCACGTCGTTTGGTAGAAATCCACGTGCGCGTTCTGCCAAAAGCACCATTTGCACGCACATCTTGTGGTTTTGCAGAAAACTTCATCCGCGTCTACCAAAAGATGCATGTGCATGCTTAAAACGCGTTTTCGCACAAATGCGTGCGCGGGTGCTAAAAAGAGCAGCATCGGAGTGCTTAGCACGTCGTTTGGTAGAAATCCACGTGTGCGTTCTGCAAAAAGCACCATTTGCATGCACATATTGTGGTTTTGCAGAAAACTTCATCCGCGTCTACCAAAAGATGCATGTGCATGCTTAAAACGCGTTTTTGCACAAATCCGTGCGCGGGTGCTAAAAAGGGCAGCATCGGCATGCTTAGCACGTCGTTTGGTAGAAATCCACGTGCGCGTTCTGCCAAAAGCACCATTTGCATGCACATCTTGTGGTTTTGCAGAAAACTTCATCCGCGTCTACCAAAAGATGCATGTGCATGCTTAAAACGCGTTTTCGCACAAATGCGTGCGCGGGTGCTAAAAAGAGCAGCATCGGAGTGCTTAGCACGTCGTTTGGTAGAAATCCACGTGTGCGTTCTGCCAAAAGCACCATTTGCGTGCACATATTGTGGTTTTGCAGAAAACTTCATCCGCGTCTACCAAAAGATGCATGTGCATGCTTAAAACGCGTTTTCGCACAAATGCGTGTGCGGGTGCTAAAAAGAGCAGCATCGGCATGCTTAGCACGTCATTTGGTAGAAATCCACGTGCGCGTTCTGCAAAAAGCACCATTTGCATGCACATCTTGTGGTTTTGCAGAAAACTTCATCCGCGTCTACCAAAAGATGCATGTGCATGCTTAAAACGCGTTTTCGCACAAATCCGTGCGCGGGTGCTAAAAAGAGCAGCATCGGCATGCTTAGCACGTCGTTTGGTAGAAATCCACGTGCGCGTTCTGCCAAAAGCACCATTTGCATGCACATCTTGTGGTTTTGCAGAAAACTTCATCCGCGTCTACCAAAAGATGCATGTGCATGCTTAAAACGCGTTTTCGCACAAATGCGTGCGCGGGTGCTAAAAAGAGCAGCATCCGCATGCTTAGCACGTCGTTTGGTAGAAATCCACGTGCGCGTTCTGCCAAAAGCACCATTTGCATGCACATCTTGTGGTTTTGCAGAAAACTTCATCCGCGTCTACCAAAAGATGGATGTGCATGCTTAAAACGCATTTTCGCACAAATCCGTGCGCGGGTGCTAAAAAGACCAGCATCGGCATGCTTAGCACGTCGTTTGGTAGAAATCCCCGTGCGCGTTCTGCCAAAAGCACCATTTGCATGCACATATTGTGGTTTTGCAGAAAACTTCATCCGCGTCTACCAAAAGATGCATGTGCATGCTTAAAACGCGTTTTCGCACAAATCCGTGCGCGGGTGCTAAAAAGAGCAGCATCGGCATGCTTAGCACGTCGTCTGGTAGAAATCCACGTGCGCGTTCTGCAAAAAGCACCATTTGCATGCACATCTTGTGGTTTTGCAGAAAACTTCATCCGCGTCTACCAAAAGATGCATGTGCATGCTTAAAACGCGTTTTCGCACAAATGCGTGCGCGGGTGCTAAAAAGAGCAGCATCGGCATGCTTAGCACGTCGTTTGGTAGAAATCCACGTGCGCGTTCTGCCAAAAGCACCATTTGCATGCACATCTTGTGGTTTTGCAGAAAACTTCATCCGCGTCTACCAAAAGATGCATGTGCATGCTTAAATCGCGTTTTCGCACAAATCCGTGCGCGGGTGCTAAAAAGAGCAGCATCGGCATGCTTAGCACGTCGTTTGGTAGAAATCCACGTGCGCGTTCTGCCAAAAGCACCATTTGCACGCACATCTTGTGGTTTTGCAGAAAACTTCATCCGCGTCTACCAAAAGATGCATGTGCATGCTTAAAACGCGTTTTCGCACAAATGCGTGCGCGGGTGCTAAAAAGAGCAGCATCGGAGTGCTTAGCACGTCGTTTGGTAGAAATCCACGTGTGCGTTCTGCCAAAAGCACCATTTGCATGCACATATTGTGGTTTTGCAGAAAACTTCATCCGCGTCTACCAAAAGATGCATGTGCATGCTTAAAACGCGTTTTTGCACAAATCCGTGCGCGGGTGCTAAAAAGGGCAGCATCGGCATGCTTAGCACGTCGTTTGGTAGAAATCCACGTGCGCGTTCTGCCAAAAGCACCATTTGCATGCACATCTTGTGGTTTTGCAGAAAACTTCATCCGCGTCTACCAAAAGATGCATGTGCATGCTTAAAACGCGTTTTCGCACAAATGCGTGCGCGGGTGCTAAAAAGAGCAGCATCGGCATGCTTAGCACGTCGTTTGGTAGAAATCCACGTGCGCGTTCTGCCAAAAGCACCATTTGCATGCACATCTTGTGGTTTTGCAGAAAACTTCATCCGCGTCTACCAAAAGATGCATGTGCATGCTTAAAACGCGTTTTCGCACAAATCCGTGCGCGGGTGCTAAAAAGAGCAGCATCGGCATGCTTAGCACGTCGTTTGGTAGAAATCCACGTGCGCGTTCTGCCAAAAGCACCATTTGCATGCACATCTTGTGGTTTTGCAGAAAACTTCATCCGCGTCTACCAAAAGATGCATGTGCACGCTTAAAACGCGTTTTCGCACAAATCCGTGCGCGGGTGCTAAAAAGAGCAGCATCGGCATGCTTAGCACGTCGTTTGGTAGACATCCACGTGCGCGTTCTGCCAAAAGCACCATTTGCATGCACATCTTGTGGTTTTTCAGAAAACTTCATCCGCGTCTACCAAAAGATGCATGTGCATGCTTAAAACGCGTTTTCGCACAAATCCGTGCGCGGGTGCTAAAAAGAGCAGCATCGGCATGCTTAGCACGTCGTTTGGTAGAAATCCACGTGCGCGTTCTGCAAAAAGCACCATTTGCATGCACATCTTGTGGTTTTGCAGAAAACTTCATCCGCGTCTACCAAAAGATGCATGTGCATGCTTAAAACGCGTTTTCGCACAAATCCGTGCGCGGGTGCTAAAAAGAGCAGCATCGGCATGCTTAGCACGTCGTTTGGTAGAAATCCACGTGCGCGTTCTGCCAAAAGCACCATTTGCATGCACATCTTGTGGTTTTGCAGAAAACTTCATCCGCGTCTACCAAAAGATGCATGTGCATGCTTAAAACGCATTTTCGCACAAATCCGTGCGCGGGTGCTAAAAAGAGCAGCATCGGCATGCTTAGCACGTCGTTTGGTAGAAATCCACGTGCGCGTTCTGCAAAAAGCACCATTTGCATGCACATCTTGTGGTTTTGCAGAAAACTTCATCCGCGTCTACCAAAAGATGCATGTGCATGCTTAAAACGCGTTTTCGCACAAATGCGTGCGCGGGTGCTAAAAAGAGCAGCATCGGCATGCTTAGCACGTCGTTTGGTAGAAATCCACATGCGCGTTCTGCCAAAAGCACCATTTGCGTGCACATATTGTGGTTTTGCAGAAAACTTCATCGGCGTCTACCAAAAGATGCATGTGCATGCTTAAAACGCGTTTTTGCACAAATCCGTGCGCGGGTGCTAAAAAGAGCAGCATCGGCATGCTTAGCACGTCGTTTGGTAGAAATCCACGTGCGCGTTCTGCCAAAAGCACCATTTGCATGCACATCTTGTGGTTTTGCAGAAAACTTCATCCGCGTCTACCAAAAGATGCATGTGCATGCTTAAAACGCGTTTTCGCACAAATCCGTGCGCGGGTGCTAAAAAGAGCAGCATCGGCATGCTTAGCACGTCGTTTGGTAGAAATCCACGTGCGCGTTCTGCCAAAAGCACCATTTGCACGCACATCTTGTGGTTTTGCAGAAAACTTCATCCGCGTCTACCAAAAGATGCATGTGCATGCTTAAAACGCGTTTTCGCACAAATGCGTGCGCGGGTGCTAAAAAGAGCAGCATCGGCATGCTTAGCACGTCGTTTGGTAGAAATCCACGTGCGCGTTCTGCCAAAAGCACCATTTGCATGCACATCTTGTGGTTTTGCAGAAAACTTCATCCGCGTCTACCAAAAGATGCATGTGCATGCTTAAAACGCGTTTTCGCACAAATCCGTGCGCGGGTGCTAAAAAGAGCAGCATCGGCATGCTTAGCACGTCGTTTGGTAGAAATCCACGTGCGCGTTCTGCAAAAAGCACCATTTGCATGCACATCTTGTGGTTTTGCAGAAAACTTCATCCGCGTCTACCAAAAGATGCATGTGCATGCTTAAAACGCGTTTTCGCACAAATGCGTGCGCGGGTGCTAAAAAGAGCAGCATCGGCATGCTTAGCACGTCGTTTGGTAGAAATCCACGTGCGCGTTCTGCGAAAAGCACCATTTGCGTGCACATATTGTGGTTTTGCAGAAAACTTCATCGGCGTCTACCAAAAGATGCATGTGCATGCTTAAAACGCGTTTTTGCACAAATCCGTGCGCGGGTGCTAAAAAGAGCAGCATCGGCATGCTTAGCACGTCGTTTGGTAGAAATCCACGTGCGCGTTCTGCCAAAAGCACCATTTGCATGCACATCTTGTGGTTTTGCAGAAAACTTCATCCGCGTCTACCAAAAGATGCATGTGCATGCTTAAAACGCGTTTTCGCACAAATCCGTGCGCGGGTGCTAAAAAGAGCAGCATCGGCATGCTTAGCACGTCGTTTGGTAGAAATCCACGTGCGCGTTCTGCCAAAAGCACCATTTGCATGCACATCTTGTGGTTTTGCAGAAAACTTCATCCGCGTCTACCAAAAGATGCATGTGCATACTTAAAACGCGTTTTCGCACAAATGCGTGCGCGGGTGCTAAAAAGAGCAGCATCGGCATGCTTAGCACGTCGTTTGGTAGAAATCCACGTGCGCGTTCTGCAAAAAGCACCATTTGCATGCACATCTTGTGGTTTTTCAGAAAACTTCATCCGCGTCTACCAAAAGATGCATGTGCATGCTTAAAACGCGTTTTCGCACAAATGCGTGCGCGGGTGCTAAAAAGAGCAGCATCGGCATGCTTAGCACGTCGTTTGGTAGAAATCCACGTGCGCGTTCTGCCAAAAGCACCATTTGCATGCACATCTTGTGGTTTTGCAGAAAACTTCATCCGCGTCTACCAAAAGATGCATGTGCATGCTTAAAACGCGCTTTCGCACAAATCCGTGCGCGGGTGCTAAAAAGAGCAGCATCGGCATGCTTAGCACGTCGTTTGGTAGAAATCTACGTGCGCGTTCTGCCAAAAGCACCATTTGCATGCACATCTTGTGGTTTTGCAGAAAACTTCATCCGCGTCTACCAAAAGATGCATGTGCATGCTTAAAACGCGTTTTCGCACAAATGCGTGCGCGGGTGCTAAAAAGAGCAGCATCGGCATGCTTAGCACGTCGTTTGGTAGAAATCCACGTGCGCGTTCTGCAAAAAGCACCATTTGATGCACATGTTGTGGTTTTGCAGAAAACTTCATCCGCGTCTACCAAAAGATGCATGTGCATGCTTAAAACGCGTTTTCGCACAAATGCGTGTGCGGGTGCTAAAAAGAGCAGCATCGGCATGCTTAGCACGTCGTTTGGTAGAAATCCACGTGCGCGTTCTGCAAAAAGCACCATTTGCATGCACATCTTGTGGTTTTGCAGAAAACTTCATCCGCGTCTACCAAAAGATGCATGTGCATGCTTAAAACGCGTTTTCGCACAAATGCGTGCGCGGGTGCTAAAAAGAGCAGCATCGGCATGCTTAGCACGTCGTTTGGTAGAAATCCACGTGCGCGTTCTGCCAAAAGCACCATTTGCATGCACATCTTGTGGTTTTGCAGAAAACTTCATCCGCGTCTACCAAAAGATGCATGTGCATGCTTAAAACGCATTTTCGCACAAATCCGTGCGCGGGTGCTAAAAAGACCAGCATCGGCATGCTTAGCACGTCGTTTGGTAGAAATCCACGTGCGCGTCTCTGCCAAAAGCACCATTTGCATGCACATATTGTGGTTTTGCAGAAAACTTCATCCGCGTCTACCAAAAGATGCATGTGCATGCTTAAAACGCGTTTTCGCACAAATCCGTGCGCGGGTGCTAAAAAGAGCAGCATCGGCATGCTTAGCACGTCGTCTGGTAGAAATCCACGTGCGCGTTCTGCAAAAAGCACCATTTGCATGCACATCTTGTGGTTTTGCAGAAAACTTCATCCGCGTCTACCAAAAGATGCATGTGCATGCTTAAAACGCGTTTTCGCACAAATGCGTGCGCGGGTGCTAAAAAGAGCAGCATCGGCATGCTTAGCACGTCGTTTGGTAGAAATCCACGTGCGCGTTCTGCCAAAAGCACCATTTGCATGCACATCTTGTGGTTTTGCAGAAAACTTCATCCGCGTCTACCAAAAGATGCATGTGCATGCTTAAAACGCGTTTTCGCACAAATCCGTGCGCGGGTGCTAAAAAGAGCAGCATCGGCATGCTTAGCACGTCGTTTGGTAGAAATCCACGTGCGCGTTCTGCCAAAAGCACCATTTGCACGCACATCTTGTGGTTTTGCAGAAAACTTCATCCGCGTCTACCAAAAGATGCATGTGCATGCTTAACAACGCGTTTTCGCACAAATGCGTCCGCGGGTGCTAAAAAAAGCGGCATCGGAGTGCTTAGCACGTCGTTTGGTAGAAATCCACGTGTGCGTTCTGCCAAAAGCACCATTTGCGTGCACATATTGTGGTTTTGCAGAAAACTTCATCCGCGTCTACCAAAAGATGCATGTGCATGCTTAAAACGCGTTTTCGCACAAATGCGTGTGCGGGTGCTAAAAAGAGCAGCATCGGCATGCTTAGCACGTCATTTGGTAGAAATCCACGTGCGCGTTCTGCAAAAAGCACCATTTGCATGCACATCTTGTGGTTTTGCAGAAAACTTCATCCGCGTCTACCAAAAGATGCATGTGCATGCTTAAAACGCGTTTTCGCACAAATCCGTGCGCGGGTGCTAAAAAGAGCAGCATCGGCATGCTTAGCACGTCGTTTGGTAGAAATCCACGTGCGCGTTCTGCCAAAAGCACCATTTGCATGCACATCTTGTGGTTTTGCAGAAAACTTCATCCGCGTCTACCAAAAGATGCATGTGCATGCTTAAAACGCGTTTTCGCACAAATGCGTGCGCGGGTGCTAAAAAGAGCAGCATCCGCATGCTTAGCACGTCGTTTGGTAGAAATCCACGTGCGCGTTCTGCCAAAAGCACCATTTGCATGCACATCTTGTGGTTTTGCAGAAAACTTCATCCGCGTCTACCAAAAGATGCATGTGCATGCTTAAAACGCATTTTCGCACAAATCCGTGCGCGGGTGCTAAAAAGACCAGCATCGGCATGCTTAGCACGTCGTTTGGTAGAAATCCCCGTGCGCGTTCTGCCAAAAGCACCATTTGCATGCACATATTGTGGTTTTGCAGAAAACTTCATCCGCGTCTACCAAAAGATGCATGTGCATGCTTAAAACGCGTTTTCGCACAAATCCGTGCGCGGGTGCTAAAAAGAGCAGCATCGGCATGCTTAGCACGTCGTCTGGTAGAAATCCACGTGCGCGTTCTGCAAAAAGCACCATTTGCATGCACATCTTGTGGTTTTGCAGAAAACTTCATCCGCGTCTACCAAAAGATGCATGTGCATGCTTAAAACGCGTTTTCGCACAAATGCGTGCGCGGGTGCTAAAAAGAGCAGCATCGGCATGCTTAGCACGTCGTTTGGTAGAAATCCACGTGCGCGTTCTGCCAAAAGCACCATTTGCATGCACATCTTGTGGTTTTGCAGAAAACTTCATCCGCGTCTACCAAAAGATGCATGTGCATGCTTAAAACGCGTTTTCGCACAAATCCGTGCGCGGGTGCTAAAAAGAGCAGCATCGGCATGCTTAGCACGTCGTTTGGTAGAAATCCACGTGCGCGTTCTGCCAAAAGCACCATTTGCACGCACATCTTGTGGTTTTGCAGAAAACTTCATCCGCGTCTACCAAAAGATGCATGTGCATGCTTAAAACGCGTTTTCGCACAAATGCGTGCGCGGGTGCTAAAAAGAGCAGCATCGGAGTGCTTAGCACGTCGTTTGGTAGAAATCCACGTGTGCGTTCTGCCAAAAGCACCATTTGCATGCACATATTGTGGTTTTGCAGAAAACTTCATCCGCGTCTACCAAAAGATGCATGTGCATGCTTAAAACGCGTTTTTGCACAAATCCGTGCGCGGGTGCTAAAAAGGGCAGCATCGGCATGCTTAGCACGTCGTTTGGTAGAAATCCACGTGCGCGTTCTGCCAAAAGCACCATTTGCATGCACATCTTGTGGTTTTGCAGAAAACTTCATCCGCGTCTACCAAAAGATGCATGTGCATGCTTAAAACGCGTTTTCGCACAAATGCGTGCGCGGGTGCTAAAAAGAGCTGCATCGGAGTGCTTAGCACGTCGTTTGGTAGAAATCCACGTGTGCGTTCTGCCAAAAGCACCATTTGCGTGCACATATTGTGGTTTTGCAGAAAACTTCATCCGCGTCTACCAAAAGATGCATGTGCATGCTTAAAACGCGTTTTCGCACAAATGCGTGTGCGGGTGCTAAAAAGAGCAGCATCGGCATGCTTAGCACGTCATTTGGTAGAAATCCACGTGCGCGTTCTGCAAAAAGCACCATTTGCATGCACATCTTGTGGTTTTGCAGAAAACTTCATCCGCGTCTACCAAAAGATGCATGTGCATGCTTAAAACGCGTTTTCGCACAAATCCGTGCGCGGGTGCTAAAAAGAGCAGCATCGGCATGCTTAGCACGTCGTTTGGTAGAAATCCACGTGCGCGTTCTGCCAAAAGCACCATTTGCATGCACATCTTGTGGTTTTGCAGAAAACTTCATCCGCGTCTACCAAAAGATGCATGTGCATGCTTAAAACGCGTTTTCGCACAAATGCGTGCGCGGGTGCTAAAAAGAGCAGCATCCGCATGCTTAGCACGTCGTTTGGTAGAAATCCACGTGCGCGTTCTGCCAAAAGCACCATTTGCATGCACATCTTGTGGTTTTGCAGAAAACTTCATCCGCGTCTACCAAAAGATGCATGTGCATGCTTAAAACGCATTTTCGCACAAATCCGTGCGCGGGGTGCTAAAAAGACCAGCATCGGCATGCTTAGCACGTCGTTTGGTAGAAATCCCCGTGCGCGTTCTGCCAAAAGCACCATTTGCATGCACATATTGTGGTTTTGCAGAAAACTTCATCCGCGTCTACCAATAGATGCATGTGCATGCTTAAAACGCGTTTTCGCACAAATCCGTGCGCGGGTGCTAAAAAGAGCAGCATCGGCATGCTTAGCACGTCGTCTGGTAGAAATCCACGTGCGCGTTCTGCAAAAAGCACCATTTGCATGCACATCTTGTGGTTTTGCAGAAAACTTCATCCGCGTCTACCAAAAGATGCATGTGCATGCTTAAAACGCGTTTTCGCACAAATGCGTGCGCGGGTGCTAAAAAGAGCAGCATCGGCATGCTTAGCACGTCGTTTGGTAGAAATCCACGTGCGCGTTCTGCCAAAAGCACCATTTGCATGCACATCTTGTGGTTTTGCAGAAAACTTCATCCGCGTCTACCAAAAGATGCATGTGCATGCTTAAAACGCGTTTTCGCACAAATCCGTGCGCGGGTGCTAAAAAGAGCAGCATCGGCATGCTTAGCACGTCGTTTGGTAGAAATCCACGTGCGCGTTCTGCCAAAAGCACCATTTGCACGCACATCTTGTGGTTTTGCAGAAAACTTCATCCGCGTCTACCAAAAGATGCATGTGCATGCTTAAAACGCGTTTTCGCACAAATGCGTGCGCGGGTGCTAAAAAGAGCAGCATCGGAGTGCTTAGCACGTCGTTTGGTAGAAATCCACGTGTGCGTTCTGCCAAAAGCACCATTTGCATGCACATATTGTGGTTTTGCAGAAAACTTCATCCGCGTCTACCAAAAGATGCATGTGCATGCTTAAAACGCGTTTTTGCACAAATCCGTGCGCGGGTGCTAAAAAGGGCAGCATCGGCATGCTTAGCACGTCGTTTGGTAGAAATCCACGTGCGCGTTCTGCCAAAAGCACCATTTGCATGCACATCTTGTGGTTTTGCAGAAAACTTCATCCGCGTCTACCAAAAGATGCGTGTGCATGCTTAAAACGCGTTTTCGCACAAATGCGTGCGCGGGTGCTAAAAAGAGCTGCATCGGAGTGCTTAGCACGTCGTTTGGTAGAAATCCACGTGTGCGTTCTGCCAAAAGCACCATTTGCGTGCACATATTGTGGTTTTGCAGAAAACTTCATCCGCGTCTACCAAAAGATGCATGTGCATGCTTAAAACGCGTTTTCGCACAAATGCGTGTGCGGGTGCTAAAAAGAGCAGCATCGGCATGCTTAGCACGTCATTTGGTAGAAATCCACGTGCGCGTTCTGCAAAAAGCACCATTTGCATGCACATCTTGTGGTTTTGCAGAAAACTTCATCCGCGTCTACCAAAAGATGCATGTGCATGCTTAAAACGCGTTTTCGCACAAATCCGTGCGCGGGTGCTAAAAAGAGCAGCATCGGCATGCTTAGCACGTCGTTTGGTAGAAATCCACGTGCGCGTTCTGCCAAAAGCACCATTTGCATGCACATCTTGTGGTTTTGCAGAAAACTTCATCCGCGTCTACCAAAAGATGCATGTGCATGCTTAAAACGCGTTTTCGCACAAATGCGTGCGCGGGTGCTAAAAAGAGCAGCATCCGCATGCTTAGCACGTCGTTTGGTAGAAATCCACGTGCGCGTTCTGCCAAAAGCACCATTTGCATGCACATCTTGTGGTTTTGCAGAAAACTTCATCCGCGTCTACCAAAAGATGCATGTGCATGCTTAAAACGCATTTTCGCACAAATCCGTGCGCGGGTGCTAAAAAGACCAGCATCGGCATGCTTAGCACGTCGTTTGGTAGAAATCCCCGTGCGCGTTCTGCCAAAAGCACCATTTGCATGCACATATTGTGGTTTTGCAGAAAACTTCATCCGCGTCTACCAATAGATGCATGTGCATGCTTAAAACGCGTTTTCGCACAAATGCGTGCGCGGGTGCTAAAAAGAGCAGCATCGGCATGCTTAGCACGTCGTTTGGTAGAAATCCACGTGCGCGTTCTGCCAAAAGCACCATTTGCATGCACATCTTTTGGTTTTGCAGAAAACTTCATCCGCGTCTACCAAAAGATGCATGTGCATGCTTAAAACGCGTTTTCGCACAAATGCGTGCGCGGGTGCTAAAAAGAGCAGCATCGGCATGCTTAGCACGTCGTTTGGTAGAAATCCACGTGCGCGTTCTGCCAAAAGCACCATTTGCATGCACATCTTGTGGTTTTGCAGAAAACTTCATCCGCGTCTACCAAAAGATGCATGTGCATGCTTAAAACGCGTTTTCGCACAAATCCGTGCGCGGGTGCTAAAAAGAGCAGCATCGGCATGCTTAGCACGTCGTTTGGTAGAAATCCACGTGCGCGTTCTGCCAAAAGCACCATTTGCACGCACATCTTGTGGTTTTGCAGAAAACTTCATCCGCGTCTACCAAAAGATGCATGTGCATGCTTAAAACGCGTTTTCGCACAAATGCGTGCGCGGGTGCTAAAAAGAGCAGCATCGGAGTGCTTAGCACGTCGTTTGGTAGAAATCCACGTGTGCGTTCTGCCAAAAGCACCATTTGCATGCACATCTTGTGGTTTTGCAGAAAACTTCATCCGCGTCTACCAAAAGATGCATGTGCATGCTTAAAACGCGTTTTCGCACAAATCCGTGCGCGGGTGCTAAAAAGAGCAGCATCGGCATGCTTAGCACGTCGTTTGGTAGAAATCCACGTGCGCGTTCTGCCAAAAGCACCATTTGCACGCACATCTTGTGGTTTTGCAGAAAACTTCATCCGCGTCTACCAAAAGATGCATGTGCATGCTTAAAACGCGTTTTCGCACAAATGCGTGCGCGGGTGCTAAAAAGAGCAGCATCGGAGTGCTTAGCACGTCGTTTGGTAGAAATCCACGTGTGCGTTCTGCCAAAAGCACCATTTGCATGCACATATTGTGGTTTTGCAGAAAACTTCATCCGCGTCTACCAAAAGATGCATGTGCATGCTTAAAACGCGTTTTTGCACAAATCCGTGCGCGGGTGCTAAAAAGGGCAGCATCGGCATGCTTAGCACGTCGTTTGGTAGAAATCCACGTGCGCGTTCTGCCAAAAGCACCATTTGCATGCACATCTTGTGGTTTTGCAGAAAACTTCATCCGCGTCTACCAAAAGATGCATGTGCATGCTTAAAACGCGTTTTCGCACAAATGCGTGCGCGGGTGCTAAAAAGAGCAGCATCGGCATGCTTAGCACGTCGTTTGGTAGAAATCCACGTGCGCGTTCTGCCAAAAGCACCATTTGCATGCACATCTTGTGGTTTTGCAGAAAACTTCATCCGCGTCTACCAAAAGATGCATGTGCATGCTTAAAACGCGTTTTCGCACAAATCCGTGCGCGGGTGCTAAAAAGAGCAGCATCGGCATGCTTAGCACGTCGTTTGGTAGAAATCCACGTGCGCGTTCTGCCAAAAGCACCATTTGCATGCACATCTTGTGGTTTTGCAGAAAACTTCATCCGCGTCTACCAAAAGATGCATGTGCACGCTTAAAACGCGTTTTCGCACAAATCCGTGCGCGGGTGCTAAAAAGAGCAGCATCGGCATGCTTAGCACGTCGTTTGGTAGACATCCACGTGCGCGTTCTGCCAAAAGCACCATTTGCATGCACATCTTGTGGTTTTTCAGAAAACTTCATCCGCGTCTACCAAAAGATGCATGTGCATGCTTAAAACGCGTTTTCGCACAAATCCGTGCGCGGGTGCTAAAAAGAGCAGCATCGGCATGCTTAGCACGTCGTTTGGTAGAAATCCACGTGCGCGTTCTGCCAAAAGCACCATTTGCATGCACATCTTGTGGTTTTGCAGAAAACTTCATCCGCGTCTACCAAAAGATGCATGTGCATGCTTAAAACGCGTTTTCGCACAAATCCGTGCGCGGGTGCTAAAAAGAGCAGCATCGGCATGCTTAGCACGTCGTTTGGTAGAAATCCACGTGCGCGTTCTGCCAAAAGCACCATTTGCATGCACATCTTGTGGTTTTGCAGAAAACTTCATCCGCGTCTACCAAAAGATGCATGTGCATGCTTAAAACGCGTTTTCGCACAAATCCGTGCGCGGGTGCTAAAAAGAGCAGCATCGGCATGCTTAGCACGTCGTTTGGTAGAAATCCACGTGCGCGTTCTGCAAAAAGCACCATTTGCATGCACATCTTGTGGTTTTGCAGAAAACTTCATCCGCGTCTACCAAAAGATGCATGTGCATGCTTAAAACGCGTTTTCGCACAAATGCGTGCGCGGGTGCTAAAAAGAGCAGCATCGGCATGCTTAGCACGTCGTTTGGTAGAAATCCACGTGCGCGTTCTGCCAAAAGCACCATTTGCGTGCACATATTGTGGTTTTGCAGAAAACTTCATCGGCGTCTACCAAAAGATGCATGTGCATGCTTAAAACGCGTTTTTGCACAAATCCGTGCGCGGGTGCTAAAAAGAGCAGCATCGGCATGCTTAGCACGTCGTTTGGTAGAAATCCACGTGCGCGTTCTGCCAAAAGCACCATTTGCATGCACATCTTGTGGTTTTGCAGAAAACTTCATCCGCGTCTACCAAAAGATGCATGTGCATGCTTAAAACGCGTTTTCGCACAAATCCGTGCGCGGGTGCTAAAAAGAGCAGCATCGGCATGCTTAGCACGTCGTTTGGTAGAAATCCACGTGCGCGTTCTGCCAAAAGCACCATTTGCACGCACATCTTGTGGTTTTGCAGAAAACTTCATCGGCGTCTACCAAAAGATGCATGTGCATGCTTAAAACGCGTTTTTGCACAAATCCGTGCGCGGGTGCTAAAAAGAGCAGCATCGGCATGCTTAGCACGTCGTTTGGTAGAAATCCACGTGCGCGTTCTGCCAAAAGCACCATTTGCATGCACATCTTGTGGTTTTGCAGAAAACTTCATCCGCGTCTACCAAAAGATGCATGTGCATGCTTAAAACGCGTTTTCGCACAAATCCGTGCGCGGGTGCTAAAAAGAGCAGCATCGGCATGCTTAGCACGTCGTTTGGTAGAAATCCACGTGCGCGTTCTGCCAAAAGCACCATTTGCACGCACATCTTGTGGTTTTGCAGAAAACTTCATCCGCGTCTACCAAAAGATGCATGTGCATACTTAAAACGCGTTTTTGCACAAATGCGTGCGCGAGTGCTAAAAAGAGCAGCATCGGCATGCTTAGCACGTCGTTTGGTAGAAATCCACGTGCGCGTTCTGCAAAAAGCACCATTTGCATGCACATCTTGTGGTTTTTCAGAAAACTTCATCCGCGTCTACCAAAAGATGCATGTGCATGCTTAAAACGCGTTTTCGCACAAATGCGTGCGCGGGTGCTAAAAAGAGCAGCATCGGCATGCTTAGCACGTCGTTTGGTAGAAATCCACGTGCGCGTTCTGCCAAAAGCACCATTTGCATGCACATCTTGTGGTTTTGCAGAAAACTTCATCCGCGTCTACCAAAAGATGCATGTGCATGCTTAAAACGCGCTTTCGCACAAATCCGTGCGCGGGTGCTAAAAAGAGCAGCATAGGCATGCTTAGCACGTCGTTTGGTAGAAATCCACGTGCGCGTTCTGCCAAAAGCACCATTTGCATGCACATCTTGTGGTTTTGCAGAAAACTTCATCCGCGTCTACCAAAAGATGCATGTGCATGCTTAAAACGCGTTTTCGCACAAATGCGTGCGCGGGTGCTAAAAAGAGCAGCATCGGCATGCTTAGCACGTCGTTTGGTAGAAATCCACGTGCGCGTTCTGCAAAAAGCACCATTTGCATGCACATGTTGTGGTTTTGCAGAAAACTTCATCCGCGTCTACCAAAAGATGCAGGTGCATGCTTAAAACGCGTTTTCGCACAAATGCGTGTGCGGGTGCTAAAAAGAGCAGCATCGGCATGCTTAGCACGTCGTTTGGTAGAAATCCACGTGCGCGTTCTGCCAAAAGCACCATTTGCATGCACATCTTGTGGTTTTGCAGAAAACTTCATCCGCGTCTACCAAAAGATGCATGTGCATGCTTAAAACGCATTTTCGCACAAATCCGTGCGCGGGTGCTAAAAAGACCAGCATCGGCATGCTTAGCACGTCGTTTGGTAGAAATCCACGTGCGCGTTCTGCCAAAAGCACCATTTGCATGCACATATTGTGGTTTTGCAGAAAACTTCATCCGCGTCTACCAAAAGATGCATGTGCATGCTTAAAACGCGTTTTCGCACAAATCCGTGCGCGGGTGCTAAAAAGAGCAGCATCGGCATGCTTAGCACGTCGTTTGGTAGAAATCCACGTGCGCGTTCTGCCAAAAGCACCATTTGCACGCACATCTTGTGGTTTTGCAGAAAACTTCATCCGCGTCTACCAAAAGATGCATGTGCATACTTAAAACGCGTTTTCGCACAAATGCGTGCGCGAGTGCTAAAAAGAGCAGCATCGGCATGCTTAGCACGTCGTTTGGTAGAAATCCACGTGCGCGTTCTGCAAAAAGCACCATTTGCATGCACATCTTGTGGTTTTTCAGAAAACTTCATCCGCGTCTACCAAAAGATGCATGTGCATGCTTAAAACGCGTTTTCGCACAAATGCGTGCGCGGGTGCTAAAAAGAGCAGCATCGGCATGCTTAGCACGTCGTTTGGTAGAAATCCACGTGCGCGTTCTGCCAAAAGCACCATTTGCATGCACATCTTGTGGTTTTGCAGAAAACTTCATCCGCGTCTACCAAAAGATGCATGTGCATGCTTAAAACGCGCTTTCGCACAAATCCGTGCGCGGGTGCTAAAAAGAGCAGCATGGGCATGCTTAGCACGTCGTTTGGTAGAAATCCACGTGCGCGTTCTGCCAAAAGCACCATTTGCATGCACATCTTGTGGTTTTGCAGAAAACTTCATCCGCGTCTACCAAAAGATGCATGTGCATGCTTAAAACGCGTTTTCGCACAAATGCGTGCGCGGGTGCTAAAAAGAGCAGCATCGGCATGCTTAGCACGTCGTTTGGTAGAAATCCACGTGCGCGTTCTGCCAAAAGCACCATTTGCACGCACATCTTGTGGTTTTGCAGAAAACTTCATCCGCGTCTACCAAAAGATGCATGTGCATACTTAAAACGCGTTTTTGCACAAATGCGTGCGCGAGTGCTAAAAAGAGCAGCATCGGCATGCTTAGCACGTCGTTTGGTAGAAATCCACGTGCGCGTTCTGCAAAAAGCACCATTTGCATGCACATCTTGTGGTTTTTCAGAAAACTTCATCCGCGTCTACCAAAAGATGCATGTGCATGCTTAAAACGCGTTTTCGCACAAATGCGTGCGCGGGTGCTAAAAAGAGCAGCATCGGCATGCTTAGCACGTCGTTTGGTAGAAATCCACGTGCGCGTTCTGCCAAAAGCACCATTTGCATGCACATCTTGTGGTTTTGCAGAAAACTTCATCCGCGTCTACCAAAAGATGCATGTGCATGCTTAAAACGCGCTTTCGCACAAATCCGTGCGCGGGTGCTAAAAAGAGCAGCATGGGCATGCTTAGCACGTCGTTTGGTAGAAATCCACGTGCGCGTTCTGCCAAAAGCACCATTTGCATGCACATCTTGTGGTTTTGCAGAAAACTTCATCCGCGTCTACCAAAAGATGCATGTGCATGCTTAAAACGCGTTTTCGCACAAATGCGTGCGCGGGTGCTAAAAAGAGCAGCATCGGCATGCTTAGCACGTCGTTTGGTAGAAATCCACGTGCGCGTTCTGCAAAAAGCACCATTTGCATGCACATGTTGTGGTTTTGCAGAAAACTTCATCCGCGTCTACCAAAAGATGCAGGTGCATGCTTAAAACGCGTTTTCGCACAAATGCGTGTGCGGGTGCTAAAAAGAGCAGCATCGGCATGCTTAGCACGTCGTTTGGTAGAAATCCACGTGCGCGTTCTGCCAAAAGCACCATTTGCATGCACATCTTGTGGTTTTGCAGAAAACTTCATCCGCGTCTACCAAAAGATGCATGTGCATGCTTAAAACGCATTTTCGCACAAATCCGTGCGCGGGTGCTAAAAAGACCAGCATCGGCATGCTTAGCACGTCGTTTGGTAGAAATCCACGTGCGCGTTCTGCCAAAAGCACCATTTGCATGCACATATTGTGGTTTTGCAGAAAACTTCATCCGCGTCTACCAAAAGATGCATGTGCATGCTTAAAACGCGTTTTCGCACAAATCCGTGCGCGGGTGCTAAAAAGAGCAGCATCGGCATGCTTAGCACGTCGTTTGGTAGAAATCCACGTGCGCGTTCTGCCAAAAGCACCATTTGCACGCACATCTTGTGGTTTTGCAGAAAACTTCATCCGCGTCTACCAAAAGATGCATGTGCATACTTAAAACGCGTTTTCGCACAAATGCGTGCGCGAGTGCTAAAAAGAGCAGCATCGGCATGCTTAGCACGTCGTTTGGTAGAAATCCACGTGCGCGTTCTGCAAAAAGCACCATTTGCATGCACATCTTGTGGTTTTTCAGAAAACTTCATCCGCGTCTACCAAAAGATGCATGTGCATGCTTAAAACGCGTTTTCGCACAAATGCGTGCGCGGGTGCTAAAAAGAGCAGCATCGGCATGCTTAGCACGTCGTTTGGTAGAAATCCACGTGCGCGTTCTGCCAAAAGCACCATTTGCATGCACATCTTGTGGTTTTGCAGAAAACTTCATCCGCGTCTACCAAAAGATGCATGTGCATGCTTAAAACGCGCTTTCGCACAAATCCGTGCGCGGGTGCTAAAAAGAGCAGCATGGGCATGCTTAGCACGTCGTTTGGTAGAAATCCACGTGCGCGTTCTGCCAAAAGCACCATTTGCATGCACATCTTGTGGTTTTGCAGAAAACTTCATCCGCGTCTACCAAAAGATGCATGTGCATGCTTAAAACGCGTTTTCGCACAAATGCGTGCGCGGGTGCTAAAAAGAGCAGCATCGGCATGCTTAGCACGTCGTTTGGTAGAAATCCACGTGCGCGTTCTGCAAAAAGCACCATTTGCATGCACATGTTGTGGTTTTGCAGAAAACTTCATCCGCGTCTACCAAAAGATGCAGGTACATGCTTAAAACGCGTTTTCGCACAAATGCGTGTGCGGGTGCTAAAAAGAGCAGCATCGGCATGCTTAGCACGTCGTTTGGTAGAAATCCACGTGCGCGTTCTGCCAAAAGCACCATTTGCATGCACATCTTGTGGTTTTGCAGAAAACTTCATCCGCGTCTACCAAAAGATGCATGTGCATGCTTAAAACGCATTTTCGCACAAATCCGTGCGCGGGTGCTAAAAAGACCAGCATCGGCATGCTTAGCACGTCGTTTGGTAGAAATCCACGTGCGCGTTCTGCCAAAAGCACCATTTGCATGCACATATTGTGGTTTTGCAGAAAACTTCATCCGCGTCTACCAAAAGATGCATGTGCATGCTTAAAACGCGTTTTCGCACAAATCCGTGCGCGGGTGCTAAAAAGAGCAGCATCGGCATGCTTAGCACGTCGTCTGGTAGAAATCCACGTGCGCGTTCTGCAAAAAGCACCATTTGCATGCACATCTTGTGGTTTTGCAGAAAACTTCATCCGCGTCTACCAAAAGATGCATGTGCATGCTTAAAACGCGTTTTCGCACAAATGCGTGCGCGGGTGCTAAAAAGAGCAGCATCGGCATGCTTAGCACGTCGTTTGGTAGAAATCCACGTGCGCGTTCTGCCAAAAGCACCATTTGCATGCACATCTTGTGGTTTTGCAGAAAACTTCATCCGCGTCTACCAAAAGATGCATGTGCATGTTTAAAACGCGTTTTCGCACAAATCCGTGCGCGGGTGCTAAAAAGAGCATCGGCATGCTTAGCACGTCATTTGGTAGAAATCCACGTGCGCGTTCTGCCAAAAGCACCATTTGCACGCACATCTTGTGGTTTTGCAGAAAACTTCATCCGCGTCTACCAAAAGATGCATGTGCATGCTTAAAACGCGTTTTCGCACAAATGCGTGCGCGGGTGCTAAAAAGAGCAGCATCGGAGTGCTTAGCACGTCGTTTGGTAGAAATCCACGTGTGCGTTCTGCCAAAAGCACCATTTGCATGCACATATTGTGGTTTTGCAGAAAACTTAATCCGCGTCTACCAAAAGATGCATGTGCATGCTTAAAACGCGTTTTTGCACAAATCCGTGCGCGGGTGCTAAAAAGGGCAGCATCGGCATGCTTAGCACGTCGTTTGGTAGAAATCCACGTGCGCGTTCTGCCAAAAGCACCATTTGCATGCACATCTTGTGGTTTTGCAGAAAACTTCATCCGCGTCTACCAAAAGATGCATGTGCATGCTTAAAACGCGTTTTCGCACAAATGCGTGCGCGGGTTCTAAAAAGAGCAGCATCGGCATGCTTAGCACGTCGTTTGGTAGAAATCCACGTGCGCGTTCTGCCAAAAGCACCATTTGCATGCACATCTTGTGGTTTTGCAGAAAACTTCATCCGCGTCTACCAAAAGATGCATGTGCATGCTTAAAACGCGTTTTCGCACAAATCCGTGCGCGGGCGCTAAAAAGAGCAGCATCGGCATGCTTAGCACGTCGTTTGGTAGAAATCCACGTGCGCGTTCTGCCAAAAGCACCATTTGCATGCACATCTTGTGCTTTTGCAGAAAACTTCATCCGCGTCTACCAAAAGATGCATGTGCATGCTTAAAACGCGTTTTCGCACAAATCCGTGCGCGGTTGCTAAAAAGAGCAGCATCGGCATGCTTAGCACGTCGTTTGGTAGAAATCCACGTGCGCGTTCTGCCAAAAGCACCATTTGCATGCACATCTTGTGGTTTTGCAGAAAACTTCATCCGCGTCTACCAAAAGATGCATGTGCATGCTTAAAACGCGTTTTCGCACAAATCCGTGCGCGGGTGCTAAAAAGAGCAGCATCGGCATGCTTAGCACGTCGTTTGGTAGAAATCCACGTGCGCGTTCTGCCAAAAGCACCATTTGCATGCACATCTTGTGGTTTTGCAGAAAACTTCATCCGCGTCTACCAAAAGATGCATGTGCATGCTTAAAACGCGTTTTCGCACAAATCCGTGCGCGGGTGCTAAAAAGAGCAGCATCGGCATGCTTAGCACGTCGTTTGGTAGAAATCCACGTGCGCGTTCTGCCAAAAGCACCATTTGCATGCACAACTTCTGGTTTTGCAGAAAAATTCATCCGCGTCTACCAAAAGATGCATGTGCATGCTTAAAACGCGTTTTCGCACAAATCCGTGCGCGGGTGCTAAAAAGAGCATCGGCATGCTTAGCACGTCGTTTGGTAGAAATCCACGTGCGCGTTCTGCCAAAAGCACCATTTGCACGCACATCTTGTGGTTTTGCAGAAAACTTCATCCGCGTCTACCAAAAGATGCATGTGCATGCTTAAAACGCGTTTTCGCACAAATGCGTGCGCGGGTGCTAAAAAGAGCAGCATCGGAGTGCTTAGCACGTCGTTTGGTAGAAATCCACGTGTGCGTTCTGCCAAAAGCACCATTTGCATGCACATATTGTGGTTTTGCAGAAAACTTAATCCGCGTCTACCAAAAGATGCATGTGCATGCTTAAAACGCGTTTTTGCACAAATCCGTGCGCGGGTGCTAAAAAGGGCAGCATCGGCATGCTTAGCACGTCGTTTAGTAGAAATCCACGTGCGCGTTCTGCCAAAAGCACCATTTGCATGCACATCTTGTGGTTTTGCAGAAAACTTCATCCGCGTCTACCAAAAGATGCATGTGCATGCTTAAAACGCGTTTTCGCACAAATGCGTGCGCGGGTGCTAAAAAGAGCAGCATCGGCATGCTTAGCACGTCGTTTGGTAGAAATCCACGTGCGCGTTCTGCCAAAAGCACCATTTGCATGCACATCTTGTGGTTTTGCAGAAAACTTCATCCGCGTCTACCAAAAGATGCATGTGCATGCTTAAAACGCGTTTTCGCACAAATCCGTGCGCGGGCGCTAAAAAGAGCAGCATCGGCATGCTTAGCACGTCGTTTGGTAGAAATCCACGTGCGCGTTCTGCCAAAAGCACCATTTGCATGCACATCTTGTGGTTTTGCAGAAAACTTCATCCGCGTCTACCAAAAGATGCATGTGCATGCTTAAAACGCGTTTTCGCACAAATCCGTGCGCGGGTGCTAAAAAGAGCAGCATCGGCATGCTTAGCACGTCGTTTGGTAGAAATCCACGTGCGCGTTCTGCCAAAAGCACCATTTGCATGCACATCTTGTGGTTTTGCAGAAAACTTCATCCGCGTCTACCAAAAGATGCATGTGCATGCTTAAAACGCGTTTTCGCACAAATCCGTGCGCGGGTGCTAAAAAGAGCAGCATCGGCATGCTTAGCACGTCGTTTGGTAGAAATCCACGTGCGCGTTCTGCCAAAAGCACCATTTGCATGCACATCTTGTGGTTTTGCAGAAAACTTCATCCGCGTCTACCAAAAGATGCATGTGCATGCTTAAAACGCGTTTTCGCACAAATCCGTGCGCGGGTGCTAAAAAGAGCAGCATCGGCATGCTTAGCACGTCGTTTGGTAGAAATCCACGTGCGCGTTCTGCCAAAAGCACCATTTGCATGCACATCTTCTGGTTTTGCAGAAAAATTCATCCGCGTCTACCAAAAGATCCATGTGCATGCTTAAAACGCGTTTTCGCACAAATTCGTGCGCGGGTGCTAAAAAGAGCATCGGCATGCTTAGCACGTCGTTTGGTAGAAATCCACGTGCGCGTTCTGCCAAAAGCACCATTTGCACGCACATCTTGTGGTTTTGCAGAAAACTTCATCCGCGTCTACCAAAAGATGCATGTGCATGCTTAAAACGCGTTTTCGCACAAATGCGTGCGCGGGTGCTAAAAAGAGCAGCATCGGAGTGCTTAGCACGTCGTTTGGTAGAAATCCACGTGCGCGTTCTGCCAAAAGCACCATTTGCATGCACATCTTGTGGTTTTGCAGAAAACTTCATCCGCGTCTACCAAAAGATGCATGTGCATGCTTAAAACGCGTTTTCGCACAAATCCGTGCGCGGGTGCTAAAAAGAGCAGCATCGGCATGCTTAGCACGTCGTTTGGTAGAAATCCACGTGCGCGTTCTGCCAAAAGCACCATTTGCATGCACATCTTCTGGTTTTGCAGAAAAATTCATCCGCGTCTACCAAAAGATCCATGTGCATGCTTAAAACGCGTTTTCGCACAAATCCGTGCGCGGGTGCTAAAAAGAGCATCGGCATGCTTAGCACGTCGTTTGGTAGAAATCCACGTGCGCGTTCTGCCAAAAGCACCATTTGCACGCACATCTTGTGGTTTTGCAGAAAACTTCATCCGCGTCTACCAAAAGATGCATGTGCATGCTTAAAACGCGTTTTCGCACAAATGCGTGCGCGGGTGCTAAAAAGAGCAGCATCGGAGTGCTTAGCACGTCGTTTGGTAGAAATCCACGTGTGCGTTCTGCCAAAAGCACCATTTGCATGCACATATTGTGGTTTTGCAGAAAACTTAATCCGCGTCTACCAAAAGATGCATGTGCATGCTTAAAACGCGTTTTTGCACAAATCCGTGCGCGGGTGCTAAAAAGGGCAGCATCGGCATGCTTAGCACGTCGTTTAGTAGAAATCCACGTGCGCGTTCTGCCAAAAGCACCATTTGCATGCACATCTTGTGGTTTTGCAGAAAACTTCATCCGCGTCTACCAAAAGATGCATGTGCATGCTTAAAACGCGTTTTCGCACAAATGCGTGCGCGGGTGCTAAAAAGAGCAGCATCGGCATGCTTAGCACGTCGTTTGGTAGAAATCCACGTGCGCGTTCTGCCAAAAGCACCATTTGCATGCACATCTTGTGGTTTTGCAGAAAACTTCATCCGCGTCTACCAAAAGATGCATGTGCATGCTTAAAACGCGTTTTCGCACAAATCCGTGCGCGGGCGCTAAAAAGAGCAGCATCGGCATGCTTAGCACGTCGTTTGGTAGAAATCCACGTGCGCGTTCTGCCAAAAGCACCATTTACATGCACATATTGTGGTTTTGCAGAAAACTTAATCCGCGTCTACCAAAAGATGCATGTGCATGCTTAAAACGCGTTTTTGCACAAATCCGTGCGCGGGTGCTAAAAAGGGCAGCATCGGCATGCTTAGCACGTCGTTTAGTAGAAATCCACGTGCGCGTTCTGCCAAAAGCACCATTTGCATGCACATCTTGTGGTTTTGCAGAAAACTTCATCCGCGTCTACCAAAAGATGCATGTGCATGCTTAAAACGCGTTTTCGCACAAATGCGTGCGCGGGTGCTAAAAAGAGCAGCATCGGCATGCTTAGCACGTCGTTTGGTAGAAATCCACGTGCGCGTTCTGCCAAAAGCACCATTTGCATGCACATCTTGTGGTTTTGCAGAAAACTTCATCCGCGTCTACCAAAAGATGCATGTGCATGCTTAAAACGCGTTTTCGCACAAATCCGTGCGCGGGCGCTAAAAAGAGCAGCATCGGCATGCTTAGCACGTCGTTTGGTAGAAATCCACGTGCGCGTTCTGCCAAAAGCACCATTTGCATGCACATCTTGTGGTTTTGCAGAAAACTTCATCCGCGTCTACCAAAAGATGCATGTGCATGCTTAAAACGCGTTTTCGCACAAATCCGTGCGCGGGTGCTAAAAAGAGCAGCATCGGCATGCTTAGCACGTCGTTTGGTAGAAATCCACGTGCGCGTTCTGCCAAAAGCACCATTTGCATGCACATCTTGTGGTTTTGCAGAAAACTTCATCCGCGTCTACCAAAAGATGCATGTGCATGCTTAAAACGCGTTTTCGCACAAATCCGTGCGCGGGTGCTAAAAAGAGCAGCATCGGCATGCTTAGCACGTCGTTTGGTAGAAATCCACGTGCGCGTTCTGCCTAAAGCACCATTTGCATGCACATCTTGTGGTTTTGCAGAAAACTTCATCCGCGTCTACCAAAAGATGCATGTGCATGCTTAAAACGCGTTTTCGCACAAATCCGTGCGCGGGTGCTAAAAAGAGCAGCATCGGCATGCTTAGCACGTCGTCTGGTAGAAATCCACGTGCGCGTTCAGCAAAAAGAACCATTTGCATGCACATCTTGTGGTTTTGCAGAAAACTTCATCCGCGTCTACCAAAAGATGCATGTGCATGCTTAAAACGCGTTTTCGCACAAATGCGTGCGCGGGTGCTAAAAAGAGCAGCATCGGCATGCTTAGCACGTCGTTTGGTAGAAATCCACGTGCGCGATCTGCCAAAAGCACCATTTGCATGCACATCTTGTGGTTTTGCAGAAAACTTCATCCGCGTCTACCAAAAGATGCATGTGCATGCTTAAAACGCGTTTTCGCATAAATCCGTGCGCGGGTGCTAGAAAGAGCAGCATCGGCATGCTTAGCACGTCGTTTGGTAGAAATACACGTGCGCGTTCTGCCAAAAGCACCATTTGCACGCACATCTCGTGGTTTTGCAGAAAACTTCATCCGCGTCTACCAAAAGATGCATGTGCATGCTTATAACGCGTTTTCGCACAAATCCGTGCGCGGGTGCTAAAAAGAGCAGCATCGGCATGCTTAGCACGTCGTTTGGTAGAAATCCACGTGCGCGTTCTGCAAAAAGCACCATTTGCATGCACATCTTGTGGTTTTGCAGAAAACTTCATCCGCGTCTACCAAAAGATGCATGTGCACGCTTAAAACGCGTTTTCGCACAAATTTTTTTTTTTATTTATTTTATTTGATACTGTTGACCCTCGCTTGAGGGTCGTTACAGGGAGGGAATACAATGTACAACAATGTACAATTTTGTACAACATACAAAATTCATATATCATAATCATCAAGTTGGGTGCTCCTGACAAAAGATGTCGATAGAACGTTCGAACTTGTGCACGTCCGATTGCTCGACAACTTCAGCAGGCAAACCATTCCAAATTTCGATCACCTCAGGAAAAAAAGAAAAACGAAAAGCATCAACACGTGACTCGTAAGGCTTGATGGATCGTGTGTGGTTTGTTCTCGCGCTCCGTTTTCCCGGAGGCTGAATATATCTATTTGATTTAATCTTAAAGTCCCTTGAATTATTTGAAATAAAAGCTTTAGTCTTGATTTTTTCCTTCGATTTTCAAGTGACTCGAGCCCACATGAGTTCAGCATTTCCGTCACTGAATCCCTTCTTCTGTATCTTGACGAAATAAAACGAGCGGCCATTCTTTGAATTCGTTCCAGTTTATCTTTTAGGACTTTTTGGTGCGGGCTCCAGACAACACAAGCGTACTCCAAGGATGGGCGGATGAATGTTTTGTAAGCTATCAGCTTGACTTCTTTTGTTGCATGTTCCAATTTCTTCCGCAGAAAGTAAAGTTTTTGGGAAGCTGTCGAGCACACATTATTAATATGTTTATGCCACTGCAGATTATGTGCAATTGTAACACCTAAATACTTGAAGGTATCAACTTTTTTTAGATTATTTTTTCCAATATTATAAGAAAATAGCTGCACAGTCTTCTTATTAGTTATATGCGTAAAAGTTGATTTTGTGTAATTAATTTCCATGTCCCATTTTTCGCACCAAAGATGCAAGGAATGAAGGACACGGTTTATTCTAATTTGGTCGGTAGCTTGTGTTATTCGAGAATAAATTAAACAGTCGTCTGCAAAAAGCTTCAATTCTACGGGAGATTCGGTAACCTCGTTAATATCATTAATATAAATTAGGAACAGTAATGGAGCTAAAACCGATCCTTGAGGAACGCCAGAAAGTACTTCTAGTGTAGAAGAAAAACAATCATCCACATGCACAACCTGCCTGCGATTGTTCAAATAGGCTTTAATCCACTTAAGAATGGTTTCGCTAATTCCTGCTCTGTATAATTTGAAAAGTAATTTACTGTGTGGAACCTTGTCAAATGCTTTTGCAAAATCTATGCAAATGACATCTATTTGTTCTTGGGCATCTATGGCTGAACTAAAATCATGTATCGTTTCTATGAGCTGTGTTATGGTAGATAGCCCTCTTCGGAATCCGTGCTGATACTGATAAAAGAACGCGTTATCCTCGAGGAAAGTTAGTATATGTTTACTTATGATATGTTCTAATAGTTTACAGCTGATACTTGTCAGGGAAATTGGGCGATAATTGTTTGCGAGTAGTCGGTCGCCGTTTTTAAAAACAGGTGTTACGACTGCGCACCGCCAATCTTGTGGCAACGAGTTAGTGTGTAGGGACTTTGTAAAGATTATTGTCAAGAAAAATGATATCCACTCAGCGTATCGTTTTAAAAACTGGGTTGGAATCCCATCCGGCCCGCTAGCCTTTTTAGAATCCAAAAGTAACAATTGATTAAACACGCCGGCCTGAGTCACGACCAGGTCTTCCATCGAACATGAGAGGGAGGAAGGCGGGTACGCGTCAAAGTCGTCATTGCTTGGTTTAGAAAAAACAGACTGGAAAAAGTTATTGAAATGATCTGCTATTTTTGTTTTTTCTGTTACTATGTTGTCACTAATTTGAATTCTATTTATTTCCTCTTTGTTGCCACTAAGGTAAAGCCAAAACTTCCGAGGTGCCGTTTTAACGAAGCTACATAGTTTTTTATTAAAAAATTGCTTTTTTGATTCCATCAGAGCCGTTTTTAAACTCTTTCGTAATTTCGATACCTCAGCTGAGCTGTCTTTTCTCCTGCGCAGCCTCTTTATCTTGCGCTTGATGTGTATAATAGGTCGATTAATCCAAGGGTTACGTGGTTTTATTTTCTTTTGTCGAGTTGGAATGAATCTGTCAACGCAATGTTTTATGATATTCTTGAAACGTAGCCATAGATCTTCAACTGGTTCACAATCGCAGGCAAGTTCGAATTCACTATATGACATTTCTAGGAAATCTTGAATGGATGTGTCGTCTGCCTGCCTATAAGCCTTAAATTGCACAGGTACAAAGGGTTGGCCACGAGTGTTTGTTCTGATCGGAATGTGCACAGAAACCATTTTATGGTCAGATATTCCGTCTTTAACAGACACAGTATAGTCACCCACTCTGCCCGAGAGAAACACCAAGTCCAAAAGTGACCGGGATTCGAGTGTTACCCTCGTGTCTTCTTCCACGATTTGTTTAAGATTGTGCGAAAACATTATTTGCAGCAGTGCTTCGGAACTAGAAATTTCAACGTTCCCAGGCATCAGTCTGTCCCAGTTGATGCCCGGCAAATTAAAATCTCCGGTCATTATTAGTCTGGTGGTACGGTTCAAGTGAGTGCATAAGAACATATTAAGGTCATCCAAAAACTCTGGTGAAGTGGCAGGCGGCCTATACACTGCACCAACAAGGTAAGTAACACTCGCATAAGTAATTTTGCACCAAACTGTTTCAGGCAAAGTGCACTCGACCGTTACTGCATCTATAGATCTTTTGACAATGATTGCAACACCCCCACCACGAGTATCCCTGTCCCATCTGAACATCTGGTAATTTGGGGGTACCATACAGTGACTAGGCACACCGTTGTTTAGCCATGTTTCGCTTACGACGAGTACGTGTGGACTTTCTGTCAGTAATACATATTCTAATTCGGTTACTTTGTTAAAAAGGCTACGAGCATTCAAAGATAAGATTCGTAGCTATGACGGGGTAAGTTCAGCCATTGATTCGCTGGAATTATCCGAGATGTCAGGGCCATCATGCGAGTTGCCTGCTTTTCTAGTGCGTTGCTTGAACTTATCTCGGGAGTTCAGGAGCGAGCGTGCGTTCTTCTCGTTGTCCCATGTGTATAGCTTGTCATTTATTTTGAGCTTGTCGTCGATCAAAAAGACTTTCTTGCCCTGCGCCCTTTCAGCAGAGGCACTTTCCCACAACTTCCTTCGCACCGCTACCGTTTCCTTTGCATAATCATTGCTTACACTAACCGATTGTCCTTTCAGTTTATTGCAGTTCTTTAGCACTTGTTGCTTTTCTCTGCTGTCATAAAATTTCATAATAATTGGCCAAGGTCGTTCTTTGTTCTTTTTCCCTATACGATGAATTTTTTCGACGGTTTTTACTTCAACTCCCAGCGTGTCGTGAAAAATTTTTATCTATGACAGCTGCCTTTAACTCCGTCTCTGAATCGCCGATTTTTTCAGAAACACCAAAAACCAGCAGATTGTTACGACGACTATAGTTTTCATATTCAGTCAATTTCCTGGCCTGTTGCTGAACTGTTACCTCAAGATATTCAATTCTTTTGTTCAATTCTTGTATCACTGCCAAGGAATCAGTCAGTCTATCAGTCTTTTCATTAAGTTGACCAATATCCTTGCTGATATTAGTCAACCGGCAGTCAGACGCGGCTTGATTATCAATAATCGTCTGTAACAGTTCAGCTGTCTTAGGCCCGGGGTTTTCTTCTATGTCTCCCGACATCAACAGCATCAGCACGGACCAACAGTCAATAGCAATGCAATGAAGCCTACCAGGGCACGGCAGGACAACTAAAAATCTATTGTCACTATGGTAACAGCAGTCTGTGGATGGGGAACCAACCTGCACAAACAGCAGCAGCGGGTGAGCCATGCTGTCCGCAGGCCAGATGCCGTGCCCTCTGATCTGGTCGGTGTCGCGTCGTTCCTTAAGTAGATCGGCTGCTGGTGACGTCACACCTCGTGGTCGATATCCCTTGAATGTGCTGTTGCTTGTAACGTGGCCCGCGCAAAGCATCAATGGTTGTATCACGGTGATGTTGGTCGTTGATACCGGGGTGGGCGTTGCATGCAAAATCCACGGCAGAACCTGCACAAACAGCAGCAGCGGGTGAGCCATGCTGTCCGCAGGCCAGATGCCGTGCCCTCTGATCTGGTCGGTGTCGCGTCGTTCCTTAAGTAGATCGGCTGCTGGTGACGTCACACCTCGTGGTCGATATCCCTTGAATGTGCTGTTGCTTGTAACGTGGCCCGCGCAAAGCATCAATGGTTGTATCACGGTGATGTTGGTCGTTGATACCGGGGTGGGCGTTGCATGCAAAATCCACGGCAGAACCTGCACAAACAGCAGCAGCGGCTGAGCCATGCTGTCCGCAGGCCAGATGCCGTGCCCTCTCTGCGTGCGCGGGTGCTAAAAAGAGCAGCATCGGCATGCTTAGCACGTCGTTTGGTAGAAATCCACGTGCGCGTTCTGCAAAAAGCACCATTTGCATGCACATCTTGTGGTTTTGCAGAAAACTTCATCCGCGTCTACCAAAAGATGCATGTGCATGCTTAAAACGCGTTTTCGCACAAATGCGTGCGCGGGTGCTAAAAAGAGCAGCATCGGCATGCTTAGCACGTCGTTTGGTAGAAATCCACGTGCGCGTTCTGGCAAAAGCACCATTTGCATGCACATCTTGTGGTTTTGCAGAAAACTTCATCCGCGTCTACGAAAAGATGCATGTGCATGCTTAAAACGCGTTTTCGCACAAATCCGTGCACGGGTGCTAAAAAGAGCAGCATCGGCATGCTTAGCACGTCGTTTGGTAGAAATCCACGTGCGCGTTCTGCCAAAAGCACCATTTGCATGCACATCTTGTGGTTTTGCAGAAAACTTCATCCGCGTCTACCAAAAGATGCATGTGCATGCTTAAAACGCGTTTTCGCACAAATGCGTGTGCGGGTGCTAAAAAGAGCAGCATCGGCATGCTTAGCACGTCGTTTGGTAGAAATCCACGTGCGCGTTCTGCAAAAAGCACCATTTGCATGCACATGTTGTGGTTTTGCAGAAAACTTCATCCGCGTCTACCAAAGATGCATGTGCATGCTTAAAACGCGTTTTCGCACAAATGCGTGCGCGGGTGCTAAAAAGAGCAGCATCGGCATGCTTAGCACGTCGTTTGGTAGAAATCCACGTGCGCGTTCTGCCAAAAGCACCATTTGCATGCACATCTTGTGGTTTTGCAGAAAACTTCATCCGCGTCTACCAAAAGATGCATGTGCATGCTTAAAACGCGTTTTCGCGCAAATCCGTGCGCGGGTGCTAAAAAGAGCAGCATCGGCATGCTTAGCACGTCGTTTGGTAGAAATCCACGTGCGCGTTCTGCCAAAAGCACCATTTGCATGCACATCTTGTGGTTTTGCAGAAAACTTCATCCGCGTCTACCAAAAGATGCATGTGCATGCTTAAAACGCGTTTTCGCACAAATGCGTGCGCGGGTGCTAAAAAGAGCAGCATCCGCATGCTTAGCACGTCGTTTGGTAGAACTCCACGTGCGCGTTCTGCCAAAAGCACCATTTGCATGCACATCTTGTGGTTTTGCAGAAAACTTCATCCGCGTCTACCAAAAGATGCATGTGCACGCTTAAAACGCGTTTTCGCACAAATCCGTGCGCGGGTGCTAAAAAGAGCAGCATCGGCATGCTTAGCACGTCGTTTGGTAGACATCCACGTGCGCGTTCTGCCAAAAGCACCATTTGCATGCACATCTTGTGGTTTTTCAGAAAACTTCATCCGTGTCTACCAAAAGATGCATGTGCATGCTTAAAACGCGTTTTCGCACAAATCCGTGCGCGGGTGCTAAAAAGAGCAGCATCGGCATGCTTAGCACGTCGTTTGGTAGAAATCCACGTGCGCGTTCTGCCAAAAGCACCATTTGCATGCACATCTTGTGGTTTTGCAGAAAACTTCATCCGCGTCTACCAAAAGATGCATGTGCATGCTTAAAACGCGTTTTCGCACAAATCCGTGCGCGGGTGCTAAAAAGAGCAGCATCGGCATGCTTAGCACGTCGTTTGGTAGAAATCCACGTGCGCGTTCTGCCAAAAGCACCATTTGCATGCACATCTTGTGGTTTTGCAGACAACTTCATCCGCGTCTACCAAAAGATGCATGTGCATGCTTAAAACGCGTTTTCGCACAAATCCGTGCGCGGGTGCTAAAAAGAGCAGCATCGGCAAGCTTAGCACGTCGTTTGGTAGAAATCCACGTGCGCGTTCTGCAAAAAGCACCATTTGCATGCACATCTTGTGGTTTTGCAGAAAACTTCATCCGCGTCTACCAAAAGATGCATGTGCATGCTTAAAACGCGTTTTCGCACAAATGCGTGCGCGGGTGCTAAAAAGAGCAGCATCGGCATGCTTAGCACGTCGTTTGGTAGAAATCCACGTGCGCGTTCTGCCAAAAGCACCATTTGCGTGCACATATTGTGGTTTTGCAGAAAACTTCATCGGCGTCTACCAAAAGATGCATGTGCATGCTTAAAACGCGTTTTTGCACAAATCCGTGCGCGGGTGCTAAAAAGAGCAGCATCGGCATGCTTAGCACGTCGTTTGGTAGAAATCCACGTGCGCGTTCTGCCAAAAGCACCATTTGCATGCACATCTTGTGGTTTTGCAGAAAACTTCATCCGCGTCTACCAAAAGATGCATGTGCATGCTTAAAACGCGTTTTCGCACAAATCCGTGCGCGGGTGCTAAAAAGAGCAGCATCGGCATGCTTAGCACGTCGTTTGGTAGAAATCCACGTGCGCGTTCTACCAAAAGCACCATTTGCACGCACATCTTGTGGTTTTGCAGAAAACTTCATCCGCGTCTACCAAAAGATGCATGTGCATGCTTAAAACGCGTTTTCGCACAAATGCGTGCGCGGGTGCTAAAACGAGCAGCATCGGCATGCTTAGCACGTCGTTTGGTAGAAATCCACGTGCGCGTTCTGCCAAAAGCACCATTTGAATGCACATCTTGTGGTTTTGCAGAAAACTTCATCCGCGTCTACCAAAAGATGCATGTGCATGCTTAAAACGCGTTTTCGCACAAATCCGTGCGCGGGTGCTAAAAAGAGCAGCATCGGCATGCTTAGCACGTCGTTTGGTAGAAATCCACGTGCGCGTTCTGCAAAAAGCACCATTTGCATGCACATCTTGTGGTTTTGCAGAAAACTTCATCCGCGTCTACCAAAAGATGCATGTGCATGCTTAAAACGCGTTTTCGCACAAATGCGTGCGCGGGTGCTAAAAAGAGCAGCATCGGCATGCTTAGCACGTCGTTTGGTAGAAATCCACGTGCGCGTTCTGCCAAAAGCACCATTTGCGTGCACATATTGTGGTTTTGCAGAAAACTTCATCGGCGTCTACCAAAAGATGCATGTGCATGCTTAAAACGCGTTTTTGCACAAATCCGTGCGCGGGTGCTAAAAAGAGCAGCATCGGCATGCTTAGCACGTCGTTTGGTAGAAATCCACGTGCGCGTTCTGCCAAAAGCACCATTTGCGTGCACATATTGTGGTTTTGCAGAAAACTTCATCGGCGTCTACCAAAAGATGCATGTGCATGCTTAAAACGCGTTTTTGCACAAATCCGTGCGCGGGTGCTAAAAAGAGCAGCATCGGCATGCTTAGCACGTCGTTTGGTAGAAATCCACGTGCGCGTTCTGCCAAAAGCACCATTTGCATGCACATCTTGTGGTTTTGCAGAAAACTTCATCCGCGTCTACCAAAAGATGCATGTGCATGCTTAAAACGCGTTTTCGCACAAATCCGTGCGCGGGTGCTAAAAAGAGCAGCATCGGCATGCTTAGCACGTCGTTTGGTAGAAATCCACGTGCGCGTTCTGCCAAAAGCACCATTTGCACGCACATCTTGTGGTTTTGCAGAAAACTTCATCCGCGTCTACCAAAAGATGCATGTGCATGCTTAAAACGCGTTTTCGCACAAATGCGTGCGCGGGTGCTAAAAAGAGCAGCATCGGCATGCTTAGCACGTCGTTTGGTAGAAATCCACGTGCGCGTTCTGCCAAAAGCACCATTTGCATGCACATCTTGTGGTTTTGCAGAAAACTTCATCCGCGTCTACCAAAAGATGCATGTGCATGCTTAAAACGCGTTTTCGCACAAATCCGTGCGCGGGTGCTAAAAAGAGCAGCATCGGCATGCTTAGCACGTCGTTTGGTAGAAATCCACGTGCGCGTTCTGCAAAAAGCACCATTTGCATGCACATCTTGTGGTTTTGCAGAAAACTTCATCCGCGTCTACCAAAAGATGCAAGTGCATGCTTAAAACGCGTTTTCGCACAAATGCGTGCGCGGGTGCTAAAAAGAGCAGCATCGGCATGCTTAGCACGTCGTTTGGTAGAAATCCACGTGCGCGTTCTGCCAAAAGCACCATTTGCGTGCACATATTGTGGTTTTGCAGAAAACTTCATCGGCGTCTACCAAAAGATGCATGTGCATGCTTAAAACGCGTTTTTGCACAAATCCGTGCGCGGGTGCTAAAAAGAGCAGCATCGGCATGCTTAGCACGTCGTTTGGTAGAAATCCACGTGCGCGTTCTGCCAAAAGCACCATTTGCGTGCACATATTGTGGTTTTGCAGAAAACTTCATCGGCGTCTACCAAAAGATGCATGTGCATGCTTAAAACGCGTTTTTGCACAAATCCGTGCGCGGGTGCTAAAAAGAGCAGCATCGGCATGCTTAGCACGTCGTTTGGTAGAAATCCACGTGCGCGTTCTGCCAAAAGCACCATTTGCATGCACATCTTGTGGTTTTGCAGAAAACTTCATCCGCGTCTACCAAAAGATGCATGTGCATGCTTAAAACGCGTTTTCGCACAAATCCGTGCGCGGGTGCTAAAAAGAGCAGCATCGGCATGCTTAGCACGTCGTTTGGTAGAAATCCACGTGCGCGTTCTGCAAAAAGCACCATTTGCATGCACATCTTGTGGTTTTTCAGAAAACTTCATCCGCGTCTACCAAAAGATGCATGTGCATGCTTAAAACGCGTTTTCGCACAAATGCGTGCGCGGGTGCTAAAAAGAGCAGCATCGGCATGCTTAGCACGTCGTTTGGTAGAAATCCACGTGCGCGTTCTGCCAAAAGCACCATTTGATGCACATCTTGTGGTTTTGCAGAAAACTTCATCCGCGTCTACCAAAAGATGCATGTGCATGCTTAAAACGCGCTTTCGCACAAATCCGTGCGCGGGTGCTAAAAAGAGCAGCATCGGCATGCTTAGCACGTCGTTTGGTAGAAATCCACGTGCGCGTTCTGCCAAAAGCACCATTTGCATGCACATCTTGTGGTTTTGCAGAAAACTTCATCCGCGTCTACCAAAACATGCATGTGCATGCTTAAAACGCGTTTTCGCACAAATGCGTGCGCGGGTGCTAAAAAGAGCAGCATCGGCATGCTTAGCACGTCGTTTGGTAGAAATCCACGTGCGCGTTCTGCAAAAAGCACCATTTGCATGCACATGTTGTGGTTTTGCAGAAAACTTCATCCGCGTCTACCAAAAGATGCATGTGCATGCTTAAAACGCGTTTTCGCACAAATGCGTGTGCGGGTGCTAAAAAGAGCAGCATCGGCATGCTTAGCACGTCGTTTGGTAGAAATCCACGTGCGCGTTCTGCCAAAAGCACCATTTGCATGCACATCTTGTGGTTTTGCAGAAAACTTCATCCGCGTCTACCAAAAGATGCATGTGCATGCTTAAAACGCGTTTTCGCACAAATCCGTGCGCGGGTGCTAAAAAGAGCAGCATCGGCATGCTTAGCACGTCGTTTGGTAGAAATCCACGTGCGCGTTCTGCAAAAAGCACCATTTGCATGCACATATTGTGGTTTTGCAGAAAACTTCATCGGCGTCTACCAAAAGATGCATGTGCATGCTTAAAACGCGTTTTTGCACAAATCCGTGCGCGGGTGCTAAAAAGAGCAGCATCGGCATGCTTAGCACGTCGTTTGGTAGAAATCCACGTGCGCGTTCTGCCAAAAGCACCATTTGCGTGCACATATTGTGGTTTTGCAGAAAACTTCATCGGCGTCTACCAAAAGATGCATGTGCATGCTTAAAACGCGTTTTTGCACAAATCCGTGCGCGGGTGCTAAAAAGAGCAGCATCGGCATGCTTAGCACGTCGTTTGGTAGAAATCCACGTGCGCGTTCTGCCAAAAGCACCATTTGCATGCACATCTTGTGGTTTTGCAGAAAACTTCATCCGCGTCTACCAAAAGATGCATGTGCATGCTTAAAACGCGTTTTCGCACAAATCCGTGCGCGGGTGCTAAAAAGAGCAGCATCGGCATGCTTAGCACGTCGTTTGGTAGAAATCCACGTGCGCGTTCTGCCAAAAGCACCATTTGCACGCACATCTTGTGGTTTTGCAGAAAACTTCATCCGCGTCTACCAAAAGATGCATGTGCATGCTTAAAACGCGTTTTCGCACAAATGCGTGCGCGGGTGCTAAAAAGAGCAGCATCGGCATGCTTAGCACGTCGTTTGGTAGAAATCCACGTGCGCGTTCTGCCAAAAGCACCATTTGCATGCACATCTTGTGGTTTTGCAGAAAACTTCATCCGCGTCTACCAAAAGATGCATGTGCATGCTTAAAACGCGTTTTCGCACAAATCCGTGCGCGGGTGCTAAAAAGAGCAGCATCGGCATGCTTAGCACGTCGTTTGGTAGAAGTCCACGTGCGCGTTCTGCAAAAAGCACCATTTGCATGCACATCTTGTGGTTTTGCAGAAAACTTCATCCGCGTCTACCAAAAGATGCATGTGCATGCTTAAAACGCGTTTTCGCACAAATGCGTGCGCGGGTGCTAAAAAGAGCAGCATCGGCATGCTTAGCACGTCGTTTGGTAGAAATCCACGTGCGCGTTCTGCCAAAAGCACCATTTGCGTGCACATATTGTGGTTTTGCAGAAAACTTCATCGGCGTCTACCAAAAGATGCATGTGCATGCTTAAAACGCGTTTTTGCACAAATCCGTGCGCGGGTGCTAAAAAGAGCAGCATCGGCATGCTTAGCACGTCGTTTGGTAGAAATCCACGTGCGCGTTCTGCCAAAAGCACCATTTGCATGCACATCTTGTGGTTTTGCAGAAAACTTCATCCGCGTCTACCAAAAGATGCATGTGCATGCTTAAAACGCGTTTTCGCACAAATCCGTGCGCAGGTGCTAAAAAGAGCAGCATCGGCATGCTTAGCACGTCGTTTGGTAGAAATCCACGTGCGCGTTCTGCCAAAAGCACCATTTGCACGCACATCTTGTGGTTTTGCGGAAAACTTCATCCGCGTCTACCAAAAGATGCATGTGCATACTTCGCGTTTTCGCACAAATGCGTGCGCGGGTGCTAAAAAGAGCAGCATCGGCATGCTTAGCACGTCGTTTGGTAGAAATCCACGTGCGCGTTCTGCAAAAAGCACCATTTGCATGCACATCTTGTGGTTTTTCAGAAAACTTCATCCGCGTCTACCAAAAGATGCATGTGCATGCTTGAAACGCGTTTTCGCACAAATGCGTGCGCGGGTGCTAAAAAGAGCAGCATCGGCATGCTTAGCACGTCGTTTGGTAGAAATCCACGTGCGCGTTCTGCCAAAAGCACCATTTGATGCACATCTTGTGGTTTTGCAGAAAACTTCATCCGCGTCTACCAAAAGATGCATGTGCATGCTTAAAACGCGTTTTCGCACAAATGCGTGCGCGGGTGCTAAAAAGAGCAGCATCGGCATGCTTAGCACGTCGTTTGGTAGAAATCCACGTGCGCGTTCTGCCAAAAGCACCATTTGCACGCACATCTTGTGGTTTTGCAGAAAACTTCATCCGCGTCTACCAAAAGATGCATGTGCATACTTAAAACGCGTTTTCGCACAAATGCGTGCGCGGGTGCTAAAAAGAGCAGCATCGGCATGCTTAGCACGTTGTTTGGTAGAAATCCACGTGCGCGTTCTGCAAAAAGCACCATTTGCATGCACATCTTGTGGTTTTTCAGAAAACTTCATCCGCGTCTACCAAAAGATGCATGTGCATGCTTAAAACGCGTTTTCGCACAAATGCGTGCGCGGGTGCTAAAAAGAGCAGCATCGGCATGCTTAGCACGTCGTTTGGTAGAAATCCACGTGCGCGTTCTGCCAAAAGCACCATTTGCATGCACATCTTGTGGTTTTGCAGAAAACTTCATCCGCGTCTACCAAAAGATGCATGTGCATGCTTAAAACGCGCTTTCGCACAAATCCGTGCGCGGGTGCTAAATAGAGCAGCATCGGCATGCTTAGCACGTCGTCTGGTAGAAATCCACGTGCGCGTTCTGCAAAAAGCACCATTTGCATGCACATCTTGTGGTTTTGCAGAAAACTTCATCCGCGTCTACCAAAAGATGCATGTGCATGCTTAAAACGCGTTTTCGCACAAATGCGTGCGCGGGTGCTAAAAAGAGCAGCATCGGCATGCTTAGCACGTCGTTTGGTAGAAATCCACGTGCGCGTTCTGCCAAAAGCACCATTTGCATGCACATCTTGTGGTTTTGCAGAAAACTTCATCCGCGTCTACCAAAAGATGCATGTGCATGCTTAAAACGCGTTTTCGCACAAATCCGTGCGCGGGTGCTAAAAAGAGCAGCATCGGCATGCTTAGCACGTCGTTTGGTAGAAATCCACGTGCGCGTTCTGCAAAAAGCACCATTTGCATGCACATCTTGTGGTTTTGCAGAAAACTTCATCCGCGTCTACCAAAAGATGCATGTGCATGCTTAAAACGCGTTTTCGCACAAATGCGTGCGCGGGTGCTAAAAAGAGCAGCATCGGCATGCTTAGCACGTCGTTTGGTAGAAATCCACGTGCGCGTTCTGCAAAAAGCACCATTTGCATGCACATCTTGTGGTTTTGCAGAAAACTTCATCCGCGTCTACCAAAAGATGCATGTGCATGCTTAAAACGCGTTTTCGCACAAATGCGTGCGCGGGTGCTAAAAAGAGCAGCATCGGCATGCTTAGCACGTCGTTTGGTAGAAATCCACGTGCGCGTTCTGCCAAAAGCACCATTTGCATGCACATCTTGTGGTTTTGCAGAAAACTTCATCCGCGTCTACCAAAAGATGCATGTGCATGCTTAAAACGCGTTTTCGCACAAATCCGTGCGCGGGTGCTAAAAAGAGCAGCATCGGCATGCTTAGCACGTCGTTTGGTAGAAATCCACGTGCGCGTTCTGCCAAAAGCACCATTTGCATGCACATCTTGTGGTTTTGCAGAAAACTTCATCCGCGTCTACCAAAAGATGCATGTGCATGCTTAAAACGCGTTTTCGCACAAATGCGTGCGCGGGTGCTAAAAAGAGCAGCATCGGCATGCTTAGCACGTCGTTTGGTAGAAATCCACGTGCGCGTTCTGCCAAAAGCACCATTTGCGTGCACATATTGTGGTTTTGCAGAAAACTTCATCGGCGTCTACCAAAAGATGCATGTGCATGCTTAAAACGCGTTTTTGCACAAATCCGTGCGCGGGTGCTAAAAAGAGCAGCATCGGCATGCTTAGCACGTCGTTTCGTAGAAATCCACGTGCGCGTTCTGCCAAAAGCACCATTTGCATGCACATCTTGTGGTTTTGCAGAAAACTTCATCCGCGTCTACCAAAAGATGCATGTGCATGCTTAAAACGCGTTTTCGCACAAATCCGTGCGCGGGTGCTAAAAAGAGCAGCATCGGCATGCTTAGCACGTCGTTTGGTAGAAATCCACGTGCGCGTTCTGCCAAAAGCACCATTTGCACGCACATCTTGTGGTTTTGCAGAAAACTTCATCCGCGTCTACCAAAAGATGCATGTGCATACTTAAAACGCGTTTTCGCACAAATGCGTGCGCGGGTGCTAAAAAGAGCAGCATCGGCATGCTTAGCACGTTGTTTGGTAGAAATCCACGTGCGCGTTCTGCAAAAAGCACCATTTGCATGCACATCTTGTGGTTTTTCAGAAAACTTCATCCGCGTCTACCAAAAGATGCATGTGCATGCTTAAAACGCGTTTTCGCACAAATGCGTGCGCGGGTGCTAAAAAGAGCAGCATCGGCATGCTTAGCACGTCGTTTGGTAGAAATCCACGTGCGCGTTCTGCCAAAAGCACCATTTGCATGCACATCTTGTGGTTTTGCAGAAAACTTCATCCGCGTCTACCAAAAGATGCATGTGCATGCTTAAAACGCGCTTTCGCACAAATCCGTGCGCGGGTGCTAAATAGAGCAGCATCGGCATGCTTAGCACGTCGTCTGGTAGAAATCCACGTGCGCGTTCTGCAAAAAGCACCATTTGCATGCACATCTTGTGGTTTTGCAGAAAACTTCATCCGCGTCTACCAAAAGATGCATGTGCATGCTTAAAACGCGTTTTCGCACAAATGCGTGCGCGGGTGCTAAAAAGAGCAGCATCGGCATGCTTAGCACGTCGTTTGGTAGAAATCCACGTGCGCGTTCTGCCAAAAGCACCATTTGCATGCACATCTTGTGGTTTTGCAGAAAACTTCATCCGCGTCTACCAAAAGATGCATGTGCATGCTTAAAACGCGTTTTCGCACAAATCCGTGCGCGGGTGCTAAAAAGAGCAGCATCGGCATGCTTAGCACGTCGTTTGGTAGAAATCCACGTGCGCGTTCTGCAAAAAGCACCATTTGCATGCACATCTTGTGGTTTTGCAGAAAACTTCATCCGCGTCTACCAAAAGATGCATGTGCATGCTTAAAACGCGTTTTCGCACAAATGCGTGCGCGGGTGCTAAAAAGAGCAGCATCGGCATGCTTAGCACGTCGTTTGGTAGAAATCAACGTGCGCGTTCTGGCAAAAGCACCATTTGCATGCACATCTTGTGGTTTTGCAGAAAACTTCATCCGCGTCTACCAAAAGATGCATGTGCATGCTTAAAACGCGTTTTCGCACAAATCCGTGCGCGGGTGCTAAAAAGAGCAGCATCGGCAAGCTTAGCACGTCGTTTGGTAGAAATCCACGTGCGCGTTCTGCAAAAAGCACCATTTGCATGCACATCTTGTGGTTTTGCAGAAAACTTCATCCGCGTCTACCAAAAGATGCATGTGCATGCTTAAAACGCGTTTTCGCACAAATGCGTGCGCGGGTGCTAAAAAGAGCAGCATCGGCATGCTTAGCACGTCGTTTGGTAGAAATCCACGTGCGCGTTCTGCCAAAAGCACCATTTGCGTGCACATATTGTGGTTTTGCAGAAAACTTCATCGGCGTCTACCAAAAGATGCATGTGCATGCTTAAAACGCGTTTTTGCACAAATCCGTGCGCGGGTGCTAAAAAGAGCAGCATCGGCATGCTTAGCACGTCGTTTGGTAGAAATCCACGTGCGCGTTCTGCCAAAAGCACCATTTGCATGCACATCTTGTGGTTTTGCAGAAAACTTCATCCGCGTCTACCAAAAGATGCATGTGCATGCTTAAAACGCGTTTTCGCACAAATCCGTGCGCGGGTGCTAAAAAGAGCAGCATCGGCATGCTTAGCACGTCGTTTGGTAGAAATCCACGTGCGCGTTCTGCCAAAAGCACCATTTGCACGCACATCTTGTGGTTTTGCAGAAAACTTCATCCGCGTCTACCAAAAGATGCATGTGCATGCTTAAAACGCGTTTTCGCACAAATGCGTGCGCGGGTGCTAAAAAGAGCAGCATCGGCATGCTTAGCACGTCGTTTGGTAGAAATCCACGTGCGCGTTCTGCCAAAAGCACCATTTGCATGCACATCTTGTGGTTTTGCAGAAAACTTCATCCGCGTCTACCAAAAGATGCATGTGCATGCTTAAAACGCGTTTTCGCACAAATGCGTGCGCGGGTGCTAAAAAGAGCAGCATCGGCATGCTTAGCACGTCGTTTGGTAGAAATCCACGTGCGCGTTCTGCCAAAAGCACCATTTGCGTGCACATATTGTGGTTTTGCAGAAAACTTCATCGGCGTCTACCAAAAGATGCATGTGCATGCTTAAAACGCGTTTTTGCACAAATCCGTGCGCGGGTGCTAAAAAGAGCAGCATCGGCATGCTTAGCACGTCGTTTGGTAGAAATCCACGTGCGCGTTCTGCCAAAAGCACCATTTGCATGCACATCTTGTGGTTTTGCAGAAAACTTCATCCGCGTCTACCAAAAGATGCATGTGCATGCTTAAAACGCGTTTTCGCACAAATCCGTGCGCGGGTGCTAAAAAGAGCAGCATCGGCATGCTTAGCACGTCGTTTGGTAGAAATCCACGTGCGCGTTCTGCCAAAAGCACCATTTGCACGCACATCTTGTGGTTTTGCAGAAAACTTCATCCGCGTCTACCAAAAGATGCATGTGCATACTTAAAACGCGTTTTCGCACAAATGCGTGCGCGGGTGCTAAAAAGAGCAGCATCGGCATGCTTAGCACGTCGTTTGGTAGAAATCCACGTGCGCGTTCTGCCAAAAGCACCATTTGCATGCACATCTTGTGGTTTTGCAGAAAACTTCATCCGCGTCTACCAAAAGATGCATGTGCATGCTTAAAACGCGCTTTCGCACAAATCCGTGCGCGGGTGCTAAAAAGAGCAGCATCGGCATGCTTAGCACGTCGTCTGGTAGAAATCCACGTGCGCGTTCTGCAAAAAGCACCATTTGCATGCACATCTTGTGGTTTTGCAGAAAACTTCATCCGCGTCTACCAAAAGATGCATGTGCATGCTTAAAACGCGTTTTCGCACAAATGCGTGCGCGGGTGCTAAAAAGAGCAGCATCGGCATGCTTAGCACGTCGTTTGGTAGAAATCCACGTGCGCGTTCTGCCAAAAGCACCATTTGATGCACATCTTGTGGTTTTGCAGAAAACTTCATCCGCGTCTACCAAAAGATGCATGTGCACGCTTAAAACGCGCTTTCGCACAAATCCGTGCGCGGGTGCTAAAAAGAGCAGCATCGGCATGCTTAGCACGTCGTTTGGTAGAAATCCACGTGCGCGTTCTGCCAAAAGCACCATTTGCATGCACATCTTGTGGTTTTGCAGAAAACTTCATCCGCGTCTACCAAAAGATGCATGTGCATGCTTAAAACGCGTTTTCGCACAAATGCGTGCGCGGGTGCTAAAAAGAGCAGCATCGGCATGCTTAGCACGTCGTTTGGTAGAAATCCACGTGCGCGTTCTGCCAAAAGCACCATTTGCATGCACATCTTGTGGTTTTGCAGAAAACTTCATCCGCGTCTACCAAAAGATGCATGTGCATGCTTAAAACGCGTTTTCGCACAAATCCGTGCGCGGGTGCTAAAAAGAGCAGCATCGGCATGCTTAGCACGTCGTTTGGTAGAAATCCACGTGCGCGTTCTGCCAAAAGCACCATTTGCATGCACATCTTGTGGTTTTGCAGAAAACTTCATCCGCGTCTACCAAAAGATGCAAGTGCATGCTTAAAACGCGTTTTCGCACAAATGCGTGCGCGGGTGCTAAAAAGAGCAGCATCGGCATGCTTAGCACGTCGTTTGGTAGAAATCCACGTGCGCGTTCTGCCAAAAGCACCATTTGCGTGCACATATTGTGGTTTTGCAGAAAACTTCATCGGCGTCTACCAAAAGATGCATGTGCATGCTTAAAACGCGTTTTTGCACAAATCCGTGCGCGGGTGCTAAAAAGAGCAGCATCGGCATGCTTAGCACGTCGTTTGGTAGAAATCCACGTGCGCGTTCTGCCAAAAGCACCATTTGCATGCACATCTTGTGGTTTTGCAGAAAACTTCATCGGCGTCTACCAAAAGATGCATGTGCATGCTTAAAACGCGTTTTCGCACAAATCCGTGCGCGGGTGCTAAAAAGAGCAGCATCGGCATGCTTAGCACGTCGTTTGGTAGAAATCCACGTGCGCGTTCTGCCAAAAGCACCATTTGCACGCACATCTTGTGGTTTTGCAGAAAACTTCATCCGCGTCTACCAAAAGATGCATGTGCATGCTTAAAACGCGTTTTCGCACAAATGCGTGCGCGGGTGCTAAAAAGAGCAGCATCGGCATGCTTAGCACGTTGTTTGGTAGAAATCCACGTGCGCGTTCTGCAAAAAGCACCATTTGCATGCACATCTTGTGGTTTTTCAGAAAACTTCATCCGCGTCTACCAAAAGATGCATGTGCATGCTTAAAACGCGTTATCGCACAAATGCGTGCGCGGGTGCTAAAAAGAGCAGCATCGGCATGCTTAGCACGTCGTTTGGTAGAAATCCACGTGCGCGTTCTGCCAAAAGCACCATTTGCATGCACATCTTGTGGTTTTGCAGAAAACTTCATCCGCGTCTACCAAAAGATGCATGTGCATGCTTAAAACGCGCTTTCGCACAAATCCGTGCGCGGGTGCTAAATAGAGCAGCATCGGCATGCTTAGCACGTCGTCTGGTAGAAATCCACGCGCGCGTTCTGCAAAAAGCACCATTTGCATGCACATCTTGTGGTTTTGCAGAAAACTTCATCCGCGTCTACCAAAAGATGCATGTGCATGCTTAAAACGCGTTTTCGCACAAATGCGTGCGCGGGTGCTAAAAAGAGCAGCATCGGCATGCTTAGCACGTCGTTTGGTAGAAATCCACGTGCGCGTTCTGCCAAAAGCACCATTTGCATGCACATCTTGTGGTTTTGCAGAAAACTTCATCCGCGTCTACCAAAAGATGCATGTGCATGCTTAAAACGCGTTTTCGCACAAATGCGTGCGCGGGTGCTAAAAAGAGCAGCATCGGCATGCTTAGCACGTCGTTTGGTAGAAATCAACGTGCGCGTTCTGGCAAAAGCACCATTTGCATGCACATCTTGTGGTTTTGCAGAAAACTTCATCCGCGTCTACCAAAAGATGCATGTGCATGCTTAAAACCCGTTTTCGCACAAATCCGTGCGCGGGTGCTAAAAAGAGCAGTATCGGCAAGCTTAGCACGTCGTTTGGTAGAAATCCACGTGCGCGTTCTGCAAAAAGCACCATTTGCATGCACATCTTGTGGTTTTGCAGAAAACTTCATCCGCGTCTACCAAAAGATGCATGTGCATGCTTAAAACGCGTTTTCGCACAAATGCGTGCGCGGGTGCTAAAAAGAGCAGCATCGGCATGCTTAGCACGTCGTTTGGTAGAAATCCACGTGCGCGTTCTGCCAAAAGCACCATTTGCGTGCACATATTGTGGTTTTGCAGAAAACTTCATCGGCGTCTACCAAAAGATGCATGTGCATGCTTAAAACGCGTTTTTGCACAAATCCGTGCGCGGGTGCTAAAAAGAGCAGCATCGGCATGCTTAGCACGTCGTTTGGTAGAAATCCACGTGCGCGTTCTGCCAAAAGCACCATTTGCATGCACATCTTCTGGTTTTGCAGAAAACTTCATCCGCGTCTACCAAAAGATGCATGTGCATGCTTAAAACGCGTTTTCGCACAAATCCGTGCGCGGGTGCTAAAAAGAGCAGCATCGGCATGCTTAGCACGTCGTTTGGTAGAAATCCACGTGCGCGTTCTGCCAAAAGCACCATTTGCACGCACATCTTGTGGTTTTGCAGAAAACTTCATCCGCGTCTACCAAAAGATGCATGTGCATGCTTAAAACGCGTTTTCACACAAATGCGTGCGCGGGTGCTAAAAAGAGCAGCATCGGCATGCTTAGCACGTCGTTTGGTAGAAATCCACGTGCGCGTTCTGCCAAAAGCACCATTTGCATGCACATCTTGTGGTTTTGCAGAAAACTTCATCCGCGTCTACCAAAAGATGCATGTGCATGCTTAAAACGCGTTTTCGCACAAATGCGTGCGCGGGTGCTAAAAAGAGCAGCATCGGCATGCTTAGCACGTCGTTTGGTAGAAATCCACGTGCGCGTTCTGCCAAAAGCACCATTTGCGTGCACATATTGTGGTTTTGCAGAAAACTTCATCGGCGTCTACCAAAAGATGCATGTGCATGCTTAAAACGCGTTTTTGCACAAATCCGTGCGCGGGTGCTAAAAAGAGCAGCATCGGCATGCTTAGCACGTCGTTTGGTAGAAATCCACGTGCGCGTTCTGCCAAAAGCACCATTTGCATGCACATCTTGTGGTTTTGCAGAAAACTTCATCCGCGTCTACCAAAAGATGCATGTGCATGCTTAAAACGCGTTTTCGCACAAATCCGTGCGCGGGTGCTAAAAAGAGCAGCATCGGCATGCTTAGCACGTCGTTTGGTAGAAATCCACGTGCGCGTTCTGCCAAAAGCACCATTTGCACGCACATCTTGTGGTTTTGCAGAAAACTTCATCCGCGTCTACCAAAAGATGCATGTGCATACTTAAAACGCGTTTTCGCACAAATGCGTGCGCGGGTGCTAAAAAGAGCAGCATCGGCATGCTTAGCACGTCGTTTGGTAGAAATCCACGTGCGCGTTCTGCCAAAAGCACCATTTGCATGCACATCTTGTGGTTTTGCAGAAAACTTCATCCGCGTCTACCAAAAGATGCATGTGCATGCTTAAAACGCTCTTTCGCACAAATCCGTGCGCGGGTGCTAAAAAGAGCAGCATCGGCATGCTTAGCACGTCGTCTGGTAGAAATCCACGTGCGCGTTCTGCAAAAAGCACCATTTGCATGCACATCTTGTGGTTTTGCAGAAAACTTCATCCGCGTCTACCAAAAGATGCATGTGCATGCTTAAAACGCGTTTTCGCACAAATGCGTGCGCGGGTGCTAAAAAGAGCAGCATCGGCATGCTTAGCACGTCGTTTGGTAGAAATCCACGTGCGCGTTCTGCCAAAAGCACCATTTGATGCACATCTTGTGGTTTTGCAGAAAACTTCATCCGCGTCTACCAAAAGATGCATGTGCACGCTTAAAACGCGCTTTCGCACAAATCCGTGCGCGGGTGCTAAAAAGAGCAGCATCGGCATGCTTAGCACGTCGTTTGGTAGAAATCCACGTGCGCGTTCTGCCAAAAGCACCATTTCCATGCACATCTTGTGGTTTTGCAGAAAACTTCATCCGCGTCTACCAAAAGATGCATGTGCATGCTTAAAACGCGTTTTCGCACAAATGCGTGCGCGGGTGCTAAAAAGAGCAGCATCGGCATGCTTAGCACGTCGTTTGGTAGAAATCCACGTGCGCGTTCTGCAAAAAGCACCATTTGCATGCACATGTTGTGGTTTTGCAGAAAACTTCATCCGCGTCTACCAAAAGATGCATGTGCATGCTTAAAACGCGTTTTCGCACAAATGCGTGTGCGGGTGCTAAAAAGAGCAGCATCGGCATGCTTAGCACGTCGTTTGGTAGAAATCCACGTGCGCGTTCTGCAAAAAGCACCATTTGCATGCACATCTTGTGGTTTTGCAGAAAACTTCATCCGCGTCTACCAAAAGATGCATGTGCATGCTTAAAACGCGTTTTCGCACAAATGCGTGCGCGGGTGCTAAAAAGAGCAGCATCGGCATGCTTAGCACGTCGTTTGGTAGAAATCCACGTGCGCGTTCTGCCAAAAGCACCATTTGCATGCACATCTTGTGGTTTTGCAGAAAACTTCATCCGCGTCTACCAAAAGATGCATGTGCATGCTTAAAACGCGTTTTCGCACAAATCCGTGCGCGGGTGCTAAAAAGAGCAGCATCGGCATGCTTAGCACGTCGTTTGGTAGAAATCCACGTGCGCGTTCTGCCAAAAGCACCATTTGCATGCACATCTTGTGGTTTTGCAGAAAACTTCCTCCGCGTCTACCAAAAGATGCATGTGCATGCTTAAAACGCGTTTTCGCACAAATCCGTGCGCGGGTGCTAAAAAGAGCAGCATCGGCATGCTTAGCACGTCGTTTGGTAGAAATCCACGTGCGCGTTCTGCAAAAAGCACCATTTGCATGCACATCTTGTGGTTTTGCAGAAAACTTCATCCGCGTCTACCAAAAGATGCATGTGCATGCTTAAAACGCGTTTTCGCACAAATGCGTGCGCGGGTGCTAAAAAGAGCAGCATCGGCATGCTTAGCACGTCGTTTGGTAGAAATCCACGTGCGCGTTCTGCCAAAAGCACCATTTGCATGCACATCTTGTGGTTTTGCAGAAAACTTCATCCGCGTCTACCAAAAGATGCATGTGCATGCTTAAAACGCGTTTTCGCACAAATGCGTGCGCGGGTGCTAAAAAGAGCAGCATCGGCATGCTTAGCACGTCGTTTGGTAGAAATCAACGTGCGCGTTCTGGCAAAAGCACCATTTGCATGCACATCTTGTGGTTTTGCAGAAAACTTCATCCGCGTCTACCAAAAGATGCATGTGCATGCTTAAAACCCGTTTTCGCACAAATCCGTGCGCGGGTGCTAAAAAGAGCAGTATCGGCAAGCTTAGCACGTCGTTTGGTAGAAATCCACGTGCGCGTTCTGCAAAAAGCACCATTTGCATGCACATCTTGTGGTTTTGCAGAAAACTTCATCCGCGTCTACCAAAAGATGCATGTGCATGCTTAAAACGCGTTTTCGCACAAATGCGTGCGCGGGTGCTAAAAAGAGCAGCATCGGCATGCTTAGCACGTCGTTTGGTAGAAATCCACGTGCGCGTTCTGCCAAAAGCACCATTTGCGTGCACATATTGTGGTTTTGCAGAAAACTTCATCGGCGTCTACCAAAAGATGCATGTGCATGCTTAAAACGCGTTTTTGCACAAATCCGTGCGCGGGTGCTAAAAAGAGCAGCATCGGCATGCTTAGCACGTCGTTTGGTAGAAATCCACGTGCGCGTTCTGCCAAAAGCACCATTTGCATGCACATCTTCTGGTTTTGCAGAAAACTTCATCCGCGTCTACCAAAAGATGCATGTGCATGCTTAAAACGCGTTTTCGCACAAATCCGTGCGCGGGTGCTAAAAAGAGCAGCATCGGCATGCTTAGCACGTCGTTTGGTAGAAATCCACGTGCGCGTTCTGCCAAAAGCACCATTTGCACGCACATCTTGTGGTTTTGCAGAAAACTTCATCCGCGTCTACCAAAAGATGCATGTGCATGCTTAAAACGCGTTTTCACACAAATGCGTGCGCGGGTGCTAAAAAGAGCAGCATCGGCATGCTTAGCACGTCGTTTGGTAGAAATCCACGTGCGCGTTCTGCCAAAAGCACCATTTGCATGCACATCTTGTGGTTTTGCAGAAAACTTCATCCGCGTCTACCAAAAGATGCATGTGCATGCTTAAAACGCGTTTTCGCACAAATGCGTGCGCGGGTGCTAAAAAGAGCAGCATCGGCATGCTTAGCACGTCGTTTGGTAGAAATCCACGTGCGCGTTCTGCCAAAAGCACCATTTGCGTGCACATATTGTGGTTTTGCAGAAAACTTCATCGGCGTCTACCAAAAGATGCATGTGCATGCTTAAAACGCGTTTTTGCACAAATCCGTGCGCGGGTGCTAAAAAGAGCAGCATCGGCATGCTTAGCACGTCGTTTGGTAGAAATCCACGTGCGCGTTCTGCCAAAAGCACCATTTGCATGCACATCTTGTGGTTTTGCAGAAAACTTCATCCGCGTCTACCAAAAGATGCATGTGCATGCTTAAAACGCGTTTTCGCACAAATCCGTGCGCGGGTGCTAAAAAGAGCAGCATCGGCATGCTTAGCACGTCGTTTGGTAGAAATCCACGTGCGCGTTCTGCCAAAAGCACCATTTGCACGCACATCTTGTGGTTTTGCAGAAAACTTCATCCGCGTCTACCAAAAGATGCATGTGCATACTTAAAACGCGTTTTCGCACAAATGCGTGCGCGGGTGCTAAAAAGAGCAGCATCGGCATGCTTAGCACGTCGTTTGGTAGAAATCCACGTGCGCGTTCTGCCAAAAGCACCATTTGCATGCACATCTTGTGGTTTTGCAGAAAACTTCATCCGCGTCTACCAAAAGATGCATGTGCATGCTTAAAACGCTCTTTCGCACAAATCCGTGCGCGGGTGCTAAAAAGAGCAGCATCGGCATGCTTAGCACGTCGTCTGGTAGAAATCCACGTGCGCGTTCTGCAAAAAGCACCATTTGCATGCACATCTTGTGGTTTTGCAGAAAACTTCATCCGCGTCTACCAAAAGATGCATGTGCATGCTTAAAACGCGTTTTCGCACAAATGCGTGCGCGGGTGCTAAAAAGAGCAGCATCGGCATGCTTAGCACGTCGTTTGGTAGAAATCCACGTGCGCGTTCTGCCAAAAGCACCATTTGATGCACATCTTGTGGTTTTGCAGAAAACTTCATCCGCGTCTACCAAAAGATGCATGTGCACGCTTAAAACGCGCTTTCGCACAAATCCGTGCGCGGGTGCTAAAAAGAGCAGCATCGGCATGCTTAGCACGTCGTTTGGTAGAAATCCACGTGCGCGTTCTGCCAAAAGCACCATTTCCATGCACATCTTGTGGTTTTGCAGAAAACTTCATCCGCGTCTACCAAAAGATGCATGTGCATGCTTAAAACGCGTTTTCGCACAAATGCGTGCGCGGGTGCTAAAAAGAGCAGCATCGGCATGCTTAGCACGTCGTTTGGTAGAAATCCACGTGCGCGTTCTGCAAAAAGCACCATTTGCATGCACATGTTGTGGTTTTGCAGAAAACTTCATCCGCGTCTACCAAAAGATGCATGTGCATGCTTAAAACGCGTTTTCGCACAAATGCGTGTGCGGGTGCTAAAAAGAGCAGCATCGGCATGCTTAGCACGTCGTTTGGTAGAAATCCACGTGCGCGTTCTGCAAAAAGCACCATTTGCATGCACATCTTGTGGTTTTGCAGAAAACTTCATCCGCGTCTACCAAAAGATGCATGTGCATGCTTAAAACGCGTTTTCGCACAAATGCGTGCGCGGGTGCTAAAAAGAGCAGCATCGGCATGCTTAGCACGTCGTTTGGTAGAAATCCACGTGCGCGTTCTGCCAAAAGCACCATTTGCATGCACATCTTGTGGTTTTGCAGAAAACTTCATCCGCGTCTACCAAAAGATGCATGTGCATGCTTAAAACGCGTTTTCGCACAAATCCGTGCGCGGGTGCTAAAAAGAGCAGCATCGGCATGCTTAGCACGTCGTTTGGTAGAAATCCACGTGCGCGTTCTGCCAAAAGCACCATTTGCATGCACATCTTGTGGTTTTGCAGAAAACTTCCTCCGCGTCTACCAAAAGATGCATGTGCATGCTTAAAACGCGTTTTCGCACAAATCCGTGCGCGGGTGCTAAAAAGAGCAGCATCGGCATGCTTAGCACGTCGTTTGGTAGAAATCCACGTGCGCGTTCTGCCAAAAGCACCATTTGCATGCACATCTTGTGGTTTTGCAGAAAACTTCATCCGCGTCTACCAAAAGATGCATGTGCACGCTTAAAACGCGTTTTCGCACAAATCCGTGCGCGGGTGCTAAAAAGAGCAGCATCGGCATGCTTAGCACGTCGTTTGGTAGACATCCACGTGCGCGTTCTGCCAAAAGCACCATTTGCATGCACATCTTGTGGTTTTTCAGAAAACTTCATCCGCGTCTACCAAAAGATGCATGTGCATGCTTAAAACGCGTTTTCGCACAAATCCGTGCGCGGGTGCTAAAAAGAGCAGCATCGGCATGCTTAGCACGTCGTTTGGTAGAAATCCACGTGCGCGTTCTGCCAAAAGCACCATTTGCATGCACATCTTGTGGTTTTGCAGAAAACTTCATCCGCGTCTACCAAAAGATGCATGTGCATGCTTAAAACGCGTTTTCGCACAAATCCGTGCGCGGGTGCTAAAAAGAGCAGCATCGGCATGCTTAGCACGTCGTTTGGTAGAAATCCACGTGCGCGTTCTGCCAAAAGCACCATTTGCATGCACATCTTGTGGTTTTGCAGAAAACTTCATCCGCGTCTACCAAAAGATGCATGTGCATGCTTAAAACGCGTTTTCGCACAAATCCGTGCGCGGGTGCTAAAAAGAGCAGCATCGGCAAGCTTAGCACGTCGTTTGGTAGAAATCCACGTGCGCGTTCTGCAAAAAGCACCATTTGCATGCACATCTTGTGGTTTTGCAGAAAACTTCATCCGCGTCTACCAAAAGATGCATGTGCATGCTTAAAACGCGTTTTCGCACAAATGCGTGCGCGGGTGCTAAAAAGAGCAGCATCGGCATGCTTAGCACGTCGTTTGGTAGAAATCCACGTGCGCGTTCTGCCAAAAGCACCATTTGCGTGCACATATTGTGGTTTTGCAGAAAACTTCATCGGCGTCTACCAAAAGATGCATGTGCATGCTTAAAACGCGTTTTTGCACAAATCCGTGCGCGGGTGCTAAAAAGAGCAGCATCGGCATGCTTAGCACGTCGTTTGGTAGAAATCCACGTGCGCGTTCTGCCAAAAGCACCATTTGCATGCACATCTTGTGGTTTTGCAGAAAACTTCATCCGCGTCTACCAAAAGATGCATGTGCATGCTTAAAACGCGTTTTCGCACAAATCCGTGCGCGGGTGCTAAAAAGAGCAGCATCGGCATGCTTAGCACGTCGTTTGGTAGAAATCCACGTGCGCGTTCTGCCAAAAGCACCATTTGCACGCACATCTTGTGGTTTTGCAGAAAACTTCATCCGCGTCTACCAAAAGATGCATGTGCATGCTTAAAACGCGTTTTCGCACAAATGCGTGCGCGGGTGCTAAAAAGAGCAGCATCGCATGCTTAGCACGTCGTTTGGTAGAAATCCACGTGCGCGTTCTGCCAAAAGCACCATTTGCATGCACATCTTGTGGTTTTGCAGAAAACTTCATCCGCGTCTACCAAAAGATGCATGTGCATGCTTAAAACGCGTTTTCGCACAAATCCGTGCGCGGGTGCTAAAAAGAGCAGCATCGGCATGCTTAGCACGTCGTTTGGTAGAAATCCACGTGCGCGTTCTGCAAAAAGCACCATTTGCATGCACATCTTGTGGTTTTGCAGAAAACTTCATCCGCGTCTACCAAAAGATGCATGTGCATGCTTAAAACGCGTTTTCGCACAAATGCGTGCGCGGGTGCTAAAAAGAGCAGCATCGGCATGCTTAGCACGTCGTTTGGTAGAAATCCACGTGCGCGTTCTGCCAAAAGCACCATTTGCGTGCACATATTGTGGTTTTGCAGAAAACTTCATCGGCGGTCTACCAAAAGATGCATGTGCATGCTTAAAACGCGTTTTTGCACAAATCCGTGCGCGGGTGCTAAAAAGAGCAGCATCGGCATGCTTAGCACGTCGTTTGGTAGAAATCCACGTGCGCGTTCTGCCAAAAGCACCATTTGCATGCACATCTTGTGGTTTTGCAGAAAACTTCATCCGCGTCTACCAAAAGATGCATGTGCATGCTTAAAACGCGTTTTCGCACAAATCCGTGCGCGGGTGCTAAAAAGAGCAGCATCGGCATGCTTAGCACGTCGTTTGGTAGAAATCCACGTGCGCGTTCTGCCAAAAGCACCATTTGCACGCACATCTTGTGGTTTTGCGGAAAACTTCATCCGCGTCTACCAAAAGATGCATGTGCATACTTCGCGTTTTCGCACAAATGCGTGCGCGGGTGCTAAAAAGAGCAGCATCGGCATGCTTAGCACGTCGTTTGGTAGAAATCCACGTGCGCGTTCTGCCAAAAGCACCATTTGATGCACATCTTGTGGTTTTGCAGAAAACTTCATCCGCGTCTACCAAAAGATGCATGTGCATGCTTAAAACGCGCTTTCGCACAAATCCGTGCGCGGGTGCTAAAAAGAGCAGCATCGGCATGCTTAGCACGTCGTTTGGTAGAAATCCACGTGCGCGTTCTGCCAAAAGCACCATTTGCATGCACATCTTGTGGTTTTGCAGAAAACTTCATCCGCGTCTACCAAAAGATGCATGTGCATGCTTAAAACGCGTTTTCGCACAAATGCGTGCGCGGGTGCTAAAAAGAGCCGCATCGGCATGCATAGCACGTCGTTTGGTAGAAATCCACGTGCGCGTTCTGCAAAAAGCACCATTTGCATGCACATGTTGTGGTTTTGCAGAAAACTTCATCCGCGTCTACCAAAAGATGCATGTGCATGCTTAAAACGCGTTTTCGCACAAATGCGTGTGCGGGTGCTAAAAAGAGCAGCATCGGCATGCTTAGCACGTCGTTTGGTAGAAATCCACGTGCGCGTTCTGCAAAAAGCACCATTTGCATGCACATCTTGTGGTTTTGCAGAAAACTTCATCCGCGTCTACCAAAAGATGCATGTGCATGCTTAAAACGCGTTTTCGCACAAATGCGTGCGCGGGTGCTAAAAAGAGCAGCATCGGCATGCTTAGCACGTCGTTTGGTAGAAATCCACGTGCGCGTTCTGCCAAAAGCACCATTTGCGTGCACATATTGTGGTTTTGCAGAAAACTTCATCGGCGTCTACCAAAAGATGCATGTGCATGCTTAAAACGCGTTTTTGCACAAATCCGTGCGCGGGTGCTAAAAAGAGCAGCATCGGCATGCTTAGCACGTCGTTTGGTAGAAATCCACGTGCGCGTTCTGCCAAAAGCACCATTTGCATGCACATCTTGTGGTTTTGCAGAAAACTTCATCCGCGTCTACCAAAAGATGCATGTGCATGCTTAAAACGCGTTTTCGCACAAATCCGTGCGCGGGTGCTAAAAAGAGCAGCATCGGCATGCTTAGCACGTCGTTTGGTAGAAATCCACGTGCGCCGTTCTGCCAAAAGCACCATTTGCACGCACATCTTGTGGTTTTGCAGAAAACTTCATCCGCGTCTACCAAAAGATGCATGTGCATACTTAAAACGCGTTTTCGCACAAATGCGTGCGCGGGTGCTAAAAAGAGCAGCATCGGCATGCTTAGCACGTTGTTTGGTAGAAATCCACGTGCGCGTTCTGCAAAAAGCACCATTTGCATGCACATCTTGTGGTTTTTCAGAAAACTTCATCCGCGTCTACCAAAAGATGCATGTGCATGCTTAAAACGCGTTTTCGCACAAATGCGTGCGCGGGTGCTAAAAAGAGCAGCATCGGCATGCTTAGCACGTCGTTTGGTAGAAATCCACGTGCGCGTTCTGCCAAAAGCACCATTTGCATGCACATCTTGTGGTTTTGCAGAAAACTTCATCCGCGTCTACCAAAAGATGCATGTGCATGCTTAAAACGCGCTTTCGCACAAATCCGTGCGCGGGTGCTAAAAAGAGCAGCATCGGCATGCTTAGCACGTCGTCTGGTAGAAATCCACGTGCGCGTTCTGCAAAAAGCACCATTTGCATGCACATCTTGTGGTTTTGCAGAAAACTTCATCCGCGTCTACCAAAAGATGCATGTGCATGCTTTAAAACGCGTTTTCGCACAAATGCGTGCGCGGGTGCTAAAAAGAGCCGCATCGGCATGCATAGCACGTCGTTTGGTAGAAATCCACGTGCGCGTTCTGCAAAAAGCACCATTTGCATGCACATGTTGTGGTTTTGCAGAAAACTTCATCCGCGTCTACCAAAAGATGCATGTGCATGCTTAAAACGCGTTTTCGCACAAATGCGTGTGCGGGTGCTAAAAAGAGCAGCATCGGCATGCTTAGCACGTCGTTTGGTAGAAATCCACGTGCGCGTTCTGCAAAAAGCACCATTTGCATGCACATCTTGTGGTTTTGCAGAAAACTTCATCCGCGTCTACCAAAAGATGCATGTGCATGCTTAAAACGCGTTTTCGCACAAATGCGTGCGCGGGTGCTAAAAAAGAGCAGCATCGGCATGCTTAGCACGTCGTTTGGTAGAAATCCACGTGCGCGTTCTGCCAAAAGCACCATTTGCATGCACATCTTGTGGTTTTGCAGAAAACTTCATCCGCGTCTACCAAAAGATGCATGTGCATGCTTAAAACGCGTTTTCGCACAAATCCGTGCGCGGGTGCTAAAAAGAGCAGCATCGGCATGCTTAGCACGTCGTTTGGTAGAAATCCACGTGCGCGTTCTGCCAAAAGCAGCATTTGCATGCACATCTTGTGGTTTTGCAGAAAACTTCATCCGCGTCTACCAAAAGATGCATGTGCATGCTTAAAACGCGTTTTCGCACAAATGCGTGCGCGGGTGCTAAAAAGAGCAGCATCGGCATGCTTAGCACGTCGTTTGGTAGAAATCCACGTGCGCGTTCTGCCAAAAGCACCATTTGCGTGCACATATTGTGGTTTTGCAGAAAACTTCATCGGCGTCTACCAAAAGATGCATGTGCATGCTTAAAACGCGTTTTTGCACAAATCCGTGCGCGGGTGCTAAAAAGAGCAGCATCGGCATGCTTAGCACGTCGTTTGGTAGAAATCCACGTGCGCGTTCTGCCAAAAGCACCATTTGCATGCACATCTTGTGGTTTTGCAGAAAACTTCATCCGCGTCTACCAAAAGATGCATGTGCATGCTTAAAACGCGTTTTTCGCACAAATCCGTGCGCGGGTGCTAAAAAGAGCAGCATCGGCATGCTTAGCACGTCGTTTGGTAGAAATCCACGTGCGCGTTCTGCCAAAAGCACCATTTGCACGCACATCTTGTGGTTTTGCAGAAAACTTCATCCGCGTCTACCAAAAGATGCATGTGCATACTTAAAACGCGTTTTCGCACAAATGCGTGCGCGGGTGCTAAAAAGAGCAGCATCGGCATGCTTAGCACGTTGTTTGGTAGAAATCCACGTGCGCGTTCTGCAAAAAGCACCATTTGCATGCACATCTTGTGGTTTTTCAGAAAACTTCATCCGCGTCTACCAAAAGATGCATGTGCATGCTTAAAACGCGTTTTCGCACAAATGCGTGCGCGGGTGCTAAAAAGAGCAGCATCGGCATGCTTAGCACGTCGTTTGGTAGAAATCCACGTGCGCGTTCTGCCAAAAGCACCATTTGCATGCACATCTTGTGGTTTTGCAGAAAACTTCATCCGCGTCTACCAAAAGATGCATGTGCA